>NC_067157.1:33844011-34042725 GCF_903995435.1 Acomys russatus | reverse complement strand
AGTCGCCAGTTCTGGGCCGGGAGGGAAGGGGAGACTGCTCTGCCTGAGGGAGGGTGGGCAAGGATGGTCTTGAGGCCTTTGCCAGCGGCCCTAGAGATCCAGATTCTACTTGACTCACCCCACCGGGGAGTACCAAAACCAAACTGGAATCTAGGTGTTAGAGAAAGAAACCTGAACCCGACGTTCGTGTTTTGCATGCACGCTTCTTTTCCTCATGCAGCGCCAGTATTTCTCACTGCCATATGCTCTTGTCAAAACTGCATTGTTCTTTAAAGACGGGATGGGTGGAGTTAAAAAACTTGCAAAGAAACTTTAGAGTTGGCCTTTTTTCTGGCTGTGTTCTTATCTTGGAGGAAAGATGGCCATCTCTTTGTGCAAAGCAAATGTAAATATTTCATCGAGCAAGATGCAGTTATGATTGTCTCTGTCCTTACAGATTTTCTAGAGAGACACTGGAAAGAGGAGAGAGAGAGAGAGACAGAGAGAGAGAGAGAGAGAGAGAGAGAGAGAGAGAGAGAGAGAGAGAGAGAGAGAGAAGATTGATTCAGAATCCAAGTTTTGAATCTCAGCTTCTGTCGCCCTGGGCATGAACCTCTTATGTGGGTTTTCCTTTTCAAGCAGTATAGGTCAAAAGAATGCATGCACGCTTCTAAATGAATTTTGTCTAAACATGTTGTGCAGGCCATAGTGCCATTTTCCTTGTAACAAGGATTTATTAGTGAATTCTCCAAAGTACTCCATATATCTGTCTGTGGCTGTATGAAATAAAACAGGGGCCAGAGTGCAAAGATTCACACTCAATGTACCTGAGACTCTTTCCCTGGGCCTATGTCTGTCCCTATCCCTCAAACTTCATTCCAACCTTAGGGCTAGTCCAAGGAACCCACAACTACAAAACTGGGCCCCCCCAGTAGTTCAACTCACCCCCTTGCCAAATTATTCTGCATGCGGGGTTGGCTCTATCTGTCATCCCTCAGCTTTGAAAACTTACTGTGTTTTGGGGGAGGGCTGCCACTTTTATTTTCCTGAACATTTGCTTGAGATATTTTGTTAGGGCCTCAAAGACAATACCTGTCTTTATTTTTTATATATTCTTGATAAGTATGATATATTTATTAATAACCAGTGTTTCTGGATGAGATTTCAAATAAAAAAGAACCTTTAAATCCAATATTTGCCTTTGTTTAAAATTTTAATCAATGGCTGTTGTGGGATAAGAAACTGATGGGTCTACTGATGTGTGTATGGGTGACTAAATTTGATGGAAGGTTTTTCTCTGGTCATTTACAAGTAAGGAGAATAGATGAATTGGTGCTAATTATTGGACCTAAATGTCCTTCAAATGGAGCATTGTCCCTATATGTACTCCTTTCCTACTTGAGCTCCTTTGTTTCTCTGCAGTAATTGTATCCTCATAGACTCAAGAATTCAGATCAAAAATAGAATCTGGAAGTTCATGGTGGCAGGAAGTGAGAAGCACCATGGTGGCTGTGAGAGTGTTCTTGGTAACAGACAAGAAATAAGCAGTAAGTTAACTTCTTTTTGCTTTAAAATGATCCTTGTAGTCCTCGTATCCCACATGCGACAATCCAGTATGTTTTAAAAGTTAACAAATAACCAACTGCTGCTCACTCAGCCTGCCAACCAGGAAAAGAAAGGAAGTCCCCTCTGCTTTGTAAGTAAACTCTTGGTGGAGTCGAAGGAAGGCCCAAGCCTGAGCAACCAAGGTATTCTTAATAAGACTTCTTCCTTGTTTTTACTTTCTCAGAAGGTTGCTGTAGTGATTAGCCAAAAGCTGGGGGGGGGGGGGGGCTGCGCGCGCACGCGCGCGCGCATGTGTGTGTGTGTGTGTGTGTGTGTGTGTGTGTGTGCACCTTTAGCTTAAACATAGGCTAAGATAGGGTATGGGGTGGGAACATTTTTACAAATTCCATTTTGCTTTTCACTCTCAACTCCCATGTCCGCAGTGAAAACAATTTTCTTTTTGAATAAACAAGAGCAAGCTGTTGTTTTGTTGAAAGAAGACTGAGCTCTGATGGCTGCAACTGCAGTGTAGGATCCAGGGCCTTGACTTCTGGAAAAGCAAAGCCAGAAATGGCTTCTGTAACATCACCACCCAGTCAGTAAAGCCTGGGTGCTCCCAGGAAGCCCGCATCATCCCCTGGTTTAGTCTGGAATACCTAAAACTTGAAGTCTTAGTGACTCACCTCTATGCCCCTATCCCTGCATCCTATCGCCCACCACACAGGCCTTAGTTGGGGAGGAATAGGACAGTACAGTCGCAAAAGGAGGCTACTTTCTTCTCTGAGTGAGGAAACAGCCTGTTGAGGATTTATCTGAGACCAACAGTGAGGTGCAACCTTCCAGCCTGGGCAGGAGTTTGTTATTCAAAAAGAGGAGGGGAGGGGGGATGGTTTCCTCAATCAGGAAAGCAAACTACCCCTGAGCCTCGGTGGAGCGCCCCTTTCCACACTTCCCTTCGCCAGGAAGACCCAAGCCTCCGGTTCAGCTCCTTCCCCAGAATTCAGACTTAAGCAGAGGGATAAAGGGAATAAAGCCAAGCTTGCGCTCCCTCCCTCCCTCCCTCCCCCCTTCCCTCCCTCCCTCCCTCTCCCCTCTCTCTTCCTCTCTCCCTCTCTTCTCTCTCTCTCTCTCTCTCTCTCTCTCTCTCTCTCTCTCTCTCTCTCTCTCTCTCTCTCTCTGTACATGCTGTCTTTTGCACCCGAGTTACCCTAGTTGTCTTTAGTGATCCACTTAATTGAGCTGTAAGGTCTGCTCTCTTGGGAGACCCTAAGCAAAAGAAATCTGACATTCACTGAACTAGAAAAGAGACAACCCTCCCAAACAGCATAGAGAAGGTCTTACAAACATCCCAAGCTCTTTTCCAGGCCATAAAAAACTTTCTTCGGCAGCAGAGCTTTCTTAAAACAGGGGAGGGACAGGGAGAAAGGCCATTTGGGAGTCTGGCTTCTGGATTTGTTAAAAAGAAGGAAATGTCACCAGTAGCCTCTTGGATAGAGTTGGGTGTGTGGTGGCTGGGTGTGAGTGTACAGACTGACCTTTGCTTGCAATTTTTTTCCTGTCATGCACACCACTGCACTGAGGTGAAGGTAATGACAGTTTTCAGCCATGAATTCACAACCTTTTCAGAAGTTCACAAGTTTAAAGTCCTTTTAAATTCCATCAAGACACACAACCAGGATGTTTCCATTCTTGATTCAAAGTTGCTTTGCACTCAGAGAGGGAATAAAATTCACCTTCAAACAAACAAACAAACAAAACTTCTTGGAGCCTTCCATGTCCACTGACTGTGAACTTCAAGAGAGACTCCCCAGAGAAAAGTGATAGTAACACTGGCTTTAGTCACTAAGCTGCACCAGACCTTTGTTCCTACTTTGTTCTCAAGGAGACCCACTCCGCCTCACCACTCCCCCCACCACCACCACCAACTCAGAGCCTTGGACTTACCTCTGGCAAAAGATCAGCCAGGTTCCCTAGCTCCAAGAACAGGAAACCCATGTGTTCTCAGACTGCCCCCTCCCACCTCCAGCAAGCTCTAAGGCCCTCCTAACAAAATGCAAAGCCTTCTCAGCACAGGGGTAGAGGGGGCAGGCTTCCAGGAACACTAGCTGAGACCCACAGTTACATCCATATTTTTTTCTGTGCCTTCCAGTCCAATGAAAAGACCTCACATTGAGAGACTCCCCTTCCCACCTGCCTTTGAGGCTCAGCGGGGCGGGAGAGGGGGGGCACTTCCAGCCACACTTATCTCCTCATTTCTGTGACTACTGGGTACCCGAACTGGCCAGTCCCCACTATCTGAAAGATGTCACATAGAAGTTCAGCCTCGCCTCTTGGAGCCTTCTGGGGCACCGGGAGGCAGTCTCCTGCCTAGAACAGCCCTCTACCTCTATTCCGAGGGCCGCCTGCACCCCAAGCCGAAGTCTGCTCGCTGGCTGGCTACCTCACCCGGGAAAGAAAAATTAGCATCTGGTCCAGGCACTCACCCTGGGCGCTCCTAGATTTGGGGTCTTGCTGGACCTCCACTCACCAGGTTTAGGGGGGAGGAGAGTGGGGGAACTGAGATGGGTAGAGGGAAAAGGGCAGGAGGAGAGAAAGGAGAGGAAGAGAGGGAGAGACCTGTGCTCAAGGAAGAGTCCTTCACCTCTTCTGAGAGCCTCTAAGAGCGGAGAGTTTGGGGTCTGGGGAGCATCCCTTGTCCCTCTAGCCCACAGCCTTGGTGCCCAGCTCTTGGCTGTAGAGCTGCTTTGTCTTTGAAGGGCTTTTTCAGTGGGACCTTTCCCGGGACACTGTGGCCTCTCGGAAGTGCAGGAGATCCCGAAAAGAGTGGGTTCCGGGGCGCGGAGCGCTGAAAAGCGCAAGAGCAGCTCGAATTGAGATGGCTGACAGTCCACCCGCGGGTTAGTGGTCCCTGGCTCCAGGATCTCTTTCTGGCACGGGAGCACAACCTCAGCCCCCAGCTCTGCACACGCTCCGCTCCTGGTTTGCGGCTGGGGCTGAGTCTTGAGTCTGGATGCCCCTATTGCAGGCTGCAGTTCCCGCAAGCACCCAGCCCCACAAGCAAGTGGGGCTCCCATGTTAAGGCGCTCTAGGGAGGAGATTATCTCCTACTGGGACTATACTGCCCCTCCAATGAACCTGGCAACCCTTATGCGTTTGTGGAAATGGGGAACGAACGCACCCACAGGGGGCAAATCCAGACTCACAAAGTGGTACCTGCGCTGTTTTCTCATACACTCAGGCCCTGGCTGACACTCAAAGGTTGGTAAATCTTGCCATGGATCTCTGGCTAGGACCTGCCCAGGTGATCCCAGGCCAGCGCACTTTCTTTACTGTGAAACTCACAGAGGACCAACCCTCCCATCCCCCCATGCCCCCCTCCCCCATTTGGATCCTGACCACCTTTCCTGCTGGTGAGCTTCTTCTTTTAGTACAAGCCAAGTGCATCCAACCTGGGACCTTGTTCTGGTCACCAGACTTTGGTACACGTTTTAATGCTCTCCAGAAATGAGTGGGCCGTCAGGGGACCTGGACCTGCTAGGGTCATTAAGTAAGAAAAGGATACTGGGAAGGGTGAGAGGGTTTCAGCACTGAAACCAGAACCTTGCCTCTGCTATGGTAATAGAGTGGCCAGGTTTCCGCACCCCAGGGAGACAGGAGGCAAGGGCAGGCTGTGGAGAGTGTCTGAGGCAGGTTTGGAGAGTTTACTCCCTTCTGTCCTACCCTGACTTGAGAGGGGAGTATCATCTCCCTACTAGCCTGAGATCTCAAAAACAGTTGAGTACGGGGGAGCCAGGACCTGAAAGCACCCATCTTCTCCCTTGGATCTAAAACGTCATAAATCTGCTCCTGAGTTGATGTGCTGAGGACAGGGCGCTGAAAAGGCACTTCTACCAGATCCCTGATTCCAGAGAGAGATTCTAGTTCACATACCCGCAGGTACACGTGCAGGCAGACACGCATGCATGCACACCTGGATATTTAGCTACTGATCATCTTTTGAACCCACAGTTTTAATAGGAGCCAGCAAAATCTTGAGGTTACTTTTTCTTTGGGGTTCTTCTTACTTTTCTTATGCTTTAGTAATGGGGCACTTTCTGAATATTTCTACGATGTCCAGACACTGTGAGGAGTGGCAGAGGGAAAGTCAGGGAGTAAGACATCAGTTGCATAAAAATATCCCCATCACTGTCCCCAGGACATCAGAAGGCTAAGCCGGAAGGAAGGCACTGGTCATCTAGGTCAGATGGATGAAACCTGCCCATGCAGCACAAAACAGCTCCTTTTTTTCTACATGCGAGAAACCTATGCGATAGCCTATTTCTCCTTCTAAGCAGGGAGGACAGAAACGGATGCCTTGGTTAATATGGAAATAAAGAGAAGTGATGGTGGCAGAACTTAGTTCTCTCACAGTTGTTGAGAGATTTATTAACACAGAGAAAAACCTCAGTCTGGGGCATCTCTAATTCATGTCTCCACTAGTTAACTACCAAATGAGCAAATCCTTTCCCCTTTAACTATTTTTATAAAATAAAAAATATGATAAAATAAAATAAAAGGAGGGAGGAGAGTGGAGGAAAGCTTGGCGGGCATTATTCACTCCTTGTCTCCCAGGGCTCTGTGAGCTAGAGAAGCAGTCTCTGGACTGCAGCATCGGCCTGGCTGTGTTGTACACATAAAACAATCCTGTAATTTCCCTTCCAGAACAAAAGTTTCAAAGCAGTGACCTGTAAGGTATCCCCACTTCAATAAAGCAAAGACTTAATGGTCTGCTAATTACTCTATTCCTGCAGGGGGAGAGGCGCCTGCAAAGGAGTGGAACACACCCTCTGCTGATTGAAGCTATGGTCTCTCCCCAAATGTACAGCTGGGGCTGCCTCATTGAAAATCCAGACAAAACAAAATCCCAGATAAAGAATCCTACCCCGAACTCAAAGATTCGGCTCGCGCTCTCTCTCTCAATTGTTGGGTCCTAGCTGGGTTCTCAGAGAAGGCGGAGGGAGCTCCTTTGGTGCTTTTGCAATCTTTAAAGCTTGGGGGCTTGCCCACAAAAAATTTAAAAAGCTTTTTTGACTTCTCTGTCCCCCTATCTTTCTGTGCTGAACTCTCATCTCTTTCATTTGACACTTTGAGAATAATTCATTTATCCAACCTTTTTTTTTTTCTGAAGTAATTATTAGGTTGTTTCAACATTTAGTACATGTTTCAGTTTGGCTAATTCCCCCCCCCCCCATCGCTATTCAAGTTTTAAATAAGGAGACAGATTTCAAGTGTCCTAAGGAAACGAAGTAGAGAAACAGAGAGGCAGCTTTAGGTTTAGTCTCCATGTCTTTTCACATTTGTTAAATAGCAATTAAATGCATGTCTAAAATAAAATTCTACAAAGCCTTATTTAAATAGAAGTGAAAGTCAGCAACAATGCAATTTACTTGGCATTACAAACAGTTGGAAAACTCAATTGTCAAAGCAAACACCTCTTTAAGGAAAACACACACACATATTCTATACCAATGGAGAAAATAATTGGTTTCAATTTGTTGTACATTTATTTGGCCTTTGTGGCCCCCACTTAAATAATACACCGAAAAAAAAAGTAAAATCAAGCATCTGTAGATTGAAATGTTATTAAAGTTATAAATACACAGATATGAAATCAGTCCTTTGTCTGAACGAAATTGCAGGGAGAGCGTTGCTGGATCCATTACAGATCCTGAATGAAGTGGCCCTTTGCACTCCTTGCCACAGTAGGCTGGCCCAGCACATTAGCTAGGAACTACTAGGGCAGGCAGTCTAGCAGGGACTGGTGGAGGAAGGGTGCCTCAAAGGTAATCAGCAGAAAGTTCAGACTTTAAATGTGTTTCATGCCTAGAGGAGGTGAGCACACTCCCCTCTCACCAGGGAAGTATAGAATCCTAGCAAATTAAGAAGAAACTCATTGGTTCTGTTTCTCTGCCCTGAAAACTGTTCGCTCAGCCATATGATAAATGGGACCTCAAGAAAGGAAGGATAGGCTTTGTGAACCATGGCCCAGATGGACGCTGCTGACCCTCAGTAGGCCAGGTTCCCTTTGCAGGTCTACACAGCAGTACTGTGTCAGGGGCTCAGAGTTTCCATCCTGCTCTACAGAGACAAATGTGAGAACAGGAAGCCATTCTCTCTTGCTACATAGTTTTTGGGGAATATAGAGGCAGAGAAATTTACCGGCTTAGTGATAAAGCACTAAGTTGGACTCCAAGCATAAGTAAAGTAGACTTTCAGGAATTCCAGTGGCTGGATGGTGTAGATGCTATTTCTTATCTCTGCTTGCTGAGATGACCTTTCCCAAAGGGAACTTGGATTTGAATTTTTTTTCTCTCTCTCTCTCTCTCAACTTCACCTTTAGCTGCTGGGTCCCTGGCACTTCCTTTGCCCTGTGGAATGCTGATTGGGCTCTTTTCTTTCTTTTTTTCTTTCTTTCTATTATATTTTATTCAAATTACATCCCAGTTGTTGTCCCCTGGTTTGTATCTTCCCATTCTCACCCTCCCTCTCTCTTCTGCCCTATTCCCCTCCCCCAGGCCTCTGACAGAAGTGGGTCTCTTCCCCCCCCCACCATATGACCACAGCCTACATCAGGTCTCACCTGGATAGCCTGCTTCCCCTTCCTCTGTGTGCTGCTGCCTGGCCTCCACACGAAGGGGACATTTGTGTTCTTCTGGTTGGGGAGTATGGGACTCAGCACAAGAAAGTCTGTCACAGGTAAGTATGATAGAAAAAAAAAATCTGCATTGTTCATATCTAATACTGGGTCTCCTCACAAGACATTTACAACAGACTTTCAACTTGTGAGGGTACACTAACAGTAACTTTGGGAATATATATCAAAATGAAGAGAGTTTTTGTTTGCTTGCTTGTTTGCTTGTTTTTTAGAAAAAAAAAATTACACATCTCCCAATGTTAATTTGTCCTTAAAGAGGCTAGTGCTGAAAATACCATGAGGGTGTAGAGACGGAAGTAGGGAAGAATAGAAGGGAAGAGTGGGGAGATGGAGTGATGCCCCTGTAAGGCTGCCCCCAGGAATTCTCATTGTGAATACAGACATGCGCATGTGCCATACTCTAATATGTATTCTCTGTCTGTGCATATCTTCTGTATACATTCACAGGAGCAGCGAGAAGTGAGATGTCTTTCATGATCCCTTATATGGTATTTAGACTCTTTTTCTTTCTTTTTAAAAATTGTTTTATTTTTTGCTTTTTAAAAATTTTTTATTAATTTATTCAGATTTCAACTCAATTGTTATCCCATCACTTGTATCCTCCCATTCCTCTCTCCCTCTCGCTTTCACCCTATTCCCCTCCCCTAGGTCTGTGACCAAGGGGGACCGCCTCCCACACCATATGGTCATAGGCTATCAAGTCTCATCTTGGTAGCCTGCTTATTCTTTCTTTGAGTTCCATCAGGCCCCTCCACCAAGGGGAGGTGGTCAAATATGGGGCACCAGAGTTTATGTCAAAGTCAGTCCCCTGCTCTCCACATAACTGTGGAGAATGCTTTTTCTTTTTCTATAATTACTGTCTTCTGAAATTTCAAATGACGGTTGCTTGTCCAGATATAATGCATATCATTGTGATGTAAATGGGTGTTTAGAATTTGGTGACACAACAGACTTCATTCGCTTTGTCCCCTAGTTCCTGTGGGAGCAACTGAGAGGTCGGTGCTGCTCAGGCAGAGGGTGGTGTTACATGGAAGTGATCTTGAGGTTAGAAACCACCACTCTCGTGAAATGAAATGGACTTCCAGAAGATTTGCTATCTTTTATTTTGTGTCCAGCCATTATCTTTCTTTCTTTTTAAAAAAAAATTTATTTATTATTTATACAGTATTCTGCCCACATGTGTGCCTGCCCGCCACAAGAAGGCACTGGATCTCATTACAGATGGTTGTGAGCCACCATGTTGTTTCTGGGAATTGAACTCGGGGCCTCAGGACATTAGGAAGAGCGGACGGTGCTCTTAACCTCTGAGCCATCTCTCTAGCCCCTAGCCATTATCTTTCTACCCCAAATGCAAACAAATCTGCCCTCTGCTCTGGATGGAGAAAATGTCTCTGTTTTCCAAAGCTATTCTCTGTCCAAACACCTCTGAATGGATAGTTCGGAGTAAAGCTTACCTGTATATAGAATATATAGGAACGTAAGGAGGGTTTGTCACCAGGAGTGTTGAAATGAGTACACTCTTCTGTGCACAGTCACGTTGTCATTCTTCTCTTACACACTAGCGTGGTTCAACTGTATTTAATGTGCTGGACGTATAGGAATCCTGGCAAAGTAATCAGTGTTGCTTTATTGTGCACCTATTTTAATTTGTGAGTGGGTTGTATTATTCTCCTTTTCCTTCTCATTCAGTCATGTTTTAAGGTTTGCCTACTTTGCCATTTGTTAGTCCTTTCTCCAACTTTTGACTTTTGCATAAAACTGTGCATCGTGTGTGTCCATCATATTTTACTTATGATATCCCCAATGATAGAATTTAACTGCTCATCAGCACCCTGCTGGGAATATAGTACCACAAACCTCACTGTAGATGTTTCCTCCTGGATCCACACAAGAATTTCCCCCTTAAGACTCACAACCTATTTCCTTTGCTTAGTTTTCCTATTGAACTGCCTGTGTTTTTCTTTCTTTCTTTTTTTCTTTGTGTGTGTGTGTGTGTGTGTAGTTTGATACAGTGTGTGCTCTGGTTTGAACAATGTCCCCCAAGGTTCAAGTGTTGGAAACTTCATCCTCAACACAACAATGCATTAGGATCATGAGTGCTCTGAGTGCTCTGTCCTCAGGCATGAATAATACTGTTAATGCTGAAATGGGTTAGTTAATATGGGATGGATTCATATTAAAAGATTAACTCATCCCCCTTCCCTGCCTTCTAACACGCATTTCTAATGCCATACATAATGCCTTCCAACATTTTATAAGATAGCAAAAGGACTTTCACAAGATGATGCCCCTTCATCTTGGACTTCTGTATCTCCCCTGCCTAAAACTTACTTGCTACTTTTTTTTTGTTATTGTTATATGTGCTCTTCTCCATACATAGTACACACATTTTCCTGAACATAGGTTTTTATTCATGGTGTCACCTTTACCATCTATTAAGCTGCAATATTCAAGGGTCTGTTGTTCAACTCTCTGTTCTGTCCATTGATATGTTATCCTGTTTTTATGCGTGTGTGTGTGTGTGTGTGTGTGTGTATGTGTGTGTGTGTGTGTCTGTCTGTCTGCCTCCATGTGTATATATATGCACTTACATGTAAAGACCCAAGATTGATCTTTGGTATCTTCTTTGGTCACTCTCTGCTATATATCAAGGCAGGGTCTTCTTGTGATCCCAGAGCTCATCAATTTTGGCTAATCTGGCTAATCATCTTGCCCCAGGGATTATCCTGACTTTGCCTTTTGGGTATTCAGATGGCAAGCAGCTACCCATGACTGCCCAGCTTTTATTTGGGTTCTGAGAATCCAAACTCTGGTCTCTATAATGGGCAGCAAGCACTTTGTCTCTACTGCTGCCTTTGTTGTTGTTGTTGTTGTTGTTGAGTGTGTCTCATTGGCTTATCAACTAATCTCCACGGATATACTTGTCTTTACTTCCCTGGCACTGGAATTTCAATGCAGCCACCATGTGAATTCTGGGGATTGAACTCAGGATGATAAGTTGACGAGGCAGCACACTACCAACTGAGCTATTTCCCTAGTCCTACTTTGTTGGTGTTTGTTTGTTTGTTTGTTTGGTGTGATCACAATTTTGTTAGCCAACTTAATGCATCCTAAGTGAACTAGAATAATGGGTTCTGAAAACAAACTGTAGTGCTGCTGGCACAGTGATGCAAGCCTTTAATCCTAGTGCTAGAGGAGGAGGAGACAGGTAGCTCCCTGAGTTTGTGCCTACTGAGCAAGTTCTAGGACAGCCAGAACTACACAGAGAAACCCTGTCTTGAAAATCCAAAAGAAAAAGCCTAAAGCAAGCCAACAACACAACAAAACTCCCCAAAACTAGGGAGTTAATGTGTTTATAGAATTCTCATCACCTGTCCCTCCTGTATATGGTGGTGTGGTGCAGGCCCATTAGAACTGCTGTAGCAATCTTTTTACTCTTTGTAAAGCTAATAACCACAGGTGGGAATTTTCCAGCTCTTGCCTCCTGACTTGAAACAGTTTAATGCCTCATTAGTCTAAGCTCAGAAGCAGGATTTTGCCTAATCATAAACACCCCAGAGAGATGTGCATCCCTGTATTCTACTAGACAGCATATCCTTCATCCTTGTATAATTTCTGTACAGTGTCTGATACAGTGACTGGTAGGAAAGTTCCCCAGGAGAGAACTTCCTGATGCTTTCCAGAGAGATTCAAATCTAAATGGGAGCCTCTGCGCCATGAATACCTCCTTCAGAACTCAGCCAACACACTCACACTACTCCTTTGTGGAGAAGACTTATTCTCTTTCAATTTCTTCCATTTTGCCAGCCCACTGTCATCTTCCTGCAAGCCTGGGTAGATGTCATTTCCTCCTGTTGTGTTTCTGAAGCTCAGTGTGTTTCTTCCCCTTATAACACTCACCACCTGGAAACAGGGACTTGCCTCTGTCGCACTGGAATATGAGTGTGACAGGGCAGGGCCAGGAAGGTTTCATTTACCACATAGCTCATATTTATTTATTATAGTGTTCTGCCTGCATGTACACCTGCAGGCCAGAAGAGAGCATCAGATCACATTATAGATGGTTGTGAGCCACTATGTGGTTGCTGGGAATTGAACTCCAGACCTTTGGAGTAGCAGTCAATGCTCTTAACCTCAGACCTTCTTAAGAACACCAAGAATCAAAATTCTATGAAAAACAATCAACTATTGCACAGGCAAAAAGACAAACTGTAGTTTTTCTTTGAGATTCCACAACCACATAGTACAAAGCCATACTCTGAATAAATTCATTTCTGTTTTTTAAAAAAAGTAACTACATTTGAATAGAGGTTATTACCCCATAGCACGCTGGGTAATGTTTAGAAAGTGAGGTGATAATTCAACTAAGGAAAAAGGACCTCATTAGTCTGAAGGAGCCACTTCTATATGTTGTGCTGGTAGAAGCTGCCTCTTCATGAGTCACATCCCAGAGAAGTCTCAATAGCTCCCTTTTCCAAGGAGAGGAAGGGGAGCTCTCTGCCCTGTTATTAAGCATAGTCTCTCTTATTTCAAATTGCTGTTCCTCATAGGTGCCTGTATCTTCATGAATCACCTTTTGAACTTTATTTCTTACCCCATCTGCTATCCAAGTGGTCATGCCTTATTGGCAGTAACTCATCCGTCTTATGCTAATTGATCTTTTGACGTAATTATGTGACTGGTATCAACCAATAGCTAAGCTAGCTTATAATATTACTGTGGTTATAGCTGGAGTGGTGGTGCAGCAGTTAAAGGAGCGTACTGGCCTTGTAGAAGACTTGGTTCAGTTTCCAAAACCAACATGGGAGCTCTCAGCTTCCTCACACCAGTTCCAGGAGGCGATTTGAGGCCATCTTCTGGCTTTCTTGGCACCAAGGTATGCACATAGTGTACATGTATACATGCAGGCAAAAACATTCAGACACATGGAATGAAAACTTTAAAATATATTTAATTTTTAATTGTGTTGATTTGAGTGTCCCTGCTTTGTGTACAAACAACAGTTTCTAGATGGTGCTTAGAGAAACTAAGTTGTCCAAATTCACGCATTCTTCACTGTTATTTGGGCTGCAGTGACTGCCTGGCAATTGCTTTCTAGTATTGTGCATGCGTGGTAAGGACAAAAGTTGCTCATTTAATTTGCATGAGTGAATAATAACATCCCAGAAAATGACACACTCATCCTCCCCTCCCATGTGTATTGATGAAGACATCTCTAGAACGTATTAATCCTTTGCATATGGTAAGGAATTTCTTGTATGTTATAAGGGCAGTAAACACCACCTGTGTTCTTTCTCCTATGCCTACTTCCAAGAGTGCAAGGAATAAGAAACATAACTGAAAGTATTTTTTAAAATGAATTTCTGAATGTTCCTTTTCTAAATCTCTTCTCTAAGAGACTGTCACAGAAACTTAGATATAATAGTTCCATGACTAACAGACCACTTCCTTAACGGAAGTTTATTCATTCCTTTAGAGGTTGTTTTGAGCAACAACAACAAAAAGCAAAAGTGGGGTAAACATGGTGGCGCACGCCTTTAATCCCAGCACTTGGGAGACAGAGGCAGATAGATCTCTTTGAGTTTGAGGCCTGCCTGGTCTACAAAGCGAGTCCAGGACAGCCAAGGCTACACAAAGAAACCCTGTCTTGAAAAACAAAAACAAACGACAAAAAAAAAAAAAAAAAAAAAAAAAAAAAAAAACCAAAAAACCGAAGAAAAAACAAACAAAAAGCAAAAGCAAATAAATAAATAAATAAATACAAATAAAAGTAAACAACACACATGTACACAACCCACAAAACTTTTGAACTCTTTAATTTTTTTTTTTTTTTTGAGACAGGGTTGCTCTGTGTAACAGCTTTGGCTATCCTGAACTCTGGGTTAGAGTTAGGGTTAGGCTTTATAGACTAGGCTGGCCTCGAACTCACAGAGACCCACCTGCCTTTGCCTCCCAAGTGCTGGAATTAAAGGCGTGCGCCACCACACCCAGCTTTGAACTCTTTAATTTTAACCTCTTGATTTCTAAACTAATTTAGAAATATCTAGAAAGTTAAATGTGTGTTTGAGAACATTTTGTCAAAGATCATAAGCAGAGTTAAGGCTCACTCTCGTTTCTGCTGTTTTCAAAGAGGGTTCCATGAAGTGGAGGCAGCCTTATGCAGATGAACAGTACAAGTGACCTAACTGTGTCCCCTGGCTCAAGCGCCACCCTCATCTTTAGCCCCATTAATCTTCAGCCAAAACATAATTACTGCTATAGAAAAAAGGAGAGTCCGACAGTTTATGACAGACTTGAAAAGAGAGGCAGCTGAGGGTTTCTTCCCCTCAAATAAATGCAGGCTGTTTCTGCAGCTAACTGGAAGGAGTAATGCCCTCCAAATAGAATTGATGTTACATCTAATTTTGTTTTTTCTGGCATGGAGTAAGAAAAAGGAGTATATTGTCAACTGTTTCAATCCATGCCTGCCACTTCTTGATGCTGGGTGGTCCTTTCTGGTGATTAGAACACTTGCAGGTTTTTTTTTGTTTTTTGTTTTTTTTTTTTTTGGATTGCCTTGGAAGGTCAGTGGCTAGCTCCCGGATTTCCTGGGGACATAACTGCCTCTCACACCTCTGCTGTCCACTGAACTAATAATTTAACAGTTGACTTGATTTAGAAAATAACAAAAACAAACATGTCCCTTAAATCTCTCACTGAAAGAGGTTTCTTGTTGTGGAAACCAAGGAAGTTAAGACATTAAATTCTACTTTCTTGTTTTAAAAGCCTTTTACATATATCACCACCAATCAGCTTGTAAATTTCAGTTGGTCCTCAATCCGGGCCTGTAAAGGAGCTGAAAAATGTCACTGCGCTCTCAAAGGACACACCTGTTATCTGAAACAGTTTTTTTTTTTTTTTTTTTTTTTAAACCAGCTTGTTAAGCATCTTTGACAGATCAAAGAGCCCAGACAATAGACACAAACTTTAACAATAGTATAGCCTTGAGCAAAAGGTCCAATCAAAGCCAGGCTTGTGCCCATGGCATTATGGCCCGCAATTGAAAATAAATTTTACTTGAATAAGTACCTCAGCCGATCACGGGAGCTGCCTCTGCTGAAACAAAAGCAGTTGGGGATAAGTTATTGACTCCACTGACAGCCTGAATGAACTTCATTATGCCAGCCCACTCTTGGTAAATGTGTCAGGTTTTAAACTGAATTAGGTGGCAGGTGCATGCACCATTTTCCTGCTCCCCTTGAGACGGCAGACAGCCAATCTTCATCTGATTCTGCAGACAAATGTTTAGATTTGTTTTTCATATTGCACAGCCATAAGTGAACACACAGTTAAATATCTTTTCCTCATCCTCCCTCTCCGATATGTTACGTTCCGGTGATCCGGTCTCACCCACGCGTTGATGCGATGGGATTCATAAAAACCCAGGCTGCCTCTTTACCTCTCCCTCTTCTCCAAGGCACAGATTTCAGAGATGATCTGGTGTCTTCTTGTGCGTATTGGATTCTCAGCCTTGGAGCAGTAACCCCTGTTTTATTCCAAGCAACTTATGTGAGATGACACAGCCTGACTCCAATCTATCTACCCTAAGAATTTTGAAAAGAGGGGGGCATTCCAACAGGCTTGAGCCTGAATGGTGCTGTGCTAAACTGGCATTCCAGTTGGAAGATAGACTAGACACCTCTGGTATTTCAACAACTACAACATGTTTCCCTCTAGCAAAGTCCAGAACTCAGTGAGAACCAACTGGTGACTGGCATTTCTCTACTGTGAAGAGGTGGTGCATGGCCACATCCATACATCCACGCTTGCTTATGTATTTGGCATTTGGACACTTTTGTTTTATGATCTTTCCTAGACCTATAAGGATAAATGCAAGATCAGCTAAACTTCAGATACTTTGATGGCAACTCTCATTACTTAATCATGAGAAAGGACTATTAAGACTCCTAAAAAGGAAAATTCAGACTTAACGCTCAGAGCGCAAGAGGGTTGGCATGGCTTGTTGGCTGTGGGCCTTATTAAAGTTAATGAGCAAGGAGATGCTTTTTTCCTGAGTGTCCTAAAGACCGGAAGCCTCCCCCTCGCAGCAGCAAATCTTTGGCTTCTGAACAATCTTCTATTATCCAGATTAAGTATTTGTGCTTTCCTTGTCACACATCATGCTCAGGAGTAGAACTCCTTTCAGAATTGTGAGTTCAGCCTCCATGGGACAAATAATGAAAGTTATTTTAAAATCCTGTCCGAGAACATCAGGCTTGTGTGACTACAGTCTGCCATCCTTGTCATACTGCCTGAGCGCAGTTTGCCTCCAGTCTCTAAAGGAGCCTCAATTCTGGCCTATATTTACTTCAAAAATATTCTTCACCTGAATTCAGTGGTTCACGTTTATATTTTGGTAGAAAGACAGACTTGAACATTTTTCATTTCTGGAAAAACATTGGTATTCTAAACGTGTATGTGTGAATGTGGATGGCAGATACCCTTCAGGGTCCAGCACTGGCTTTCCTTTAGGGCTGTCTGAAGGCTTGCCCTGAGTTAACACAGAAAAGGAGCTCCACAATGGCTTTCACTTGCTGGAGCAGATCTTCCCCCCCACAACCCCCCCCCCCAAACCACAGCAGATGGTGTTTCATAGTTGGTCACAAATGGCTGTCAGCGAGTGTTTGTCTGCCTGCCAGTAACCTGTGGTTCAGGGACTCCCTCCGAGAGTGTACCAGCTCCGACTCTGCTGGTAACAGCATCTGAGAAAATGATCCGTCCTTTCTTGTCAGGCACAAAATTAGCCATCTCACTCTTTAACTGTTGACAAGGGGAATATGAAAGAAATAAGGACAGAGACAGCCCAGCTGATGTTTCCTCTGCTCCAGTTCAGTTCTTTGAGTTTTATGCAGATGATTCTAAAAAGAGAGCTTTATGACAATGGCGTTGTCACCAAATAAACCATCTTGGAGCCATCCCAGTTTGGGTACGAGCACTTCCTGCAGGGCCTTGCTTGAACTTACCATTGGACTAGTTTTGATTTTCGGAGCAACAGATCTTTCCTCACCCCAGCACCCCCCCCCCCCCGCCCCCAGTCACACTTCATACCCAAATGACCTTCAGCATCATTGCCTTGGATAAATGGCCAGGGAAATCCCAAGAGTGGCAAAGGTTCCAGCCACCATCCCTTTGGCTCTTGGCACCATCCCCAATTGGAAGGCGGGATGCCATCCCATTAATCTTTGCAAATGTGATGCCTCCAATACACGGACAGCTACTAATGAACCAAAAGGAAAGAGAACGAGAGAAAACGAAAGATCAAGAATAAGACCCCAAAGAGGGAAGAAGTGTCAGGAATTTGGAAGGAAATGACATTTGTTGAGAAGCTAATATGTATCAAGTGTTGTGGGCATGGTTGACATCAAATGTGTGATACTCCCATTAATGATACCAGCTAAGTATACTATTTCATGCTTAGAGGGAACATATCTCTGAAATATTTCTGAAACTCTGGCCAAATGTATGGCCAATACATTTGGAATAAAAAGGCAGTGTGTATAATAGAGGAGTGCCATTCCCAACATAAAACCTTGTTTCACCACCTCACACTGCATGCCCCTTCGGTGCCTCAGTTTCCCTGCTGTGAGATGGAGCTATTTTAATAATACTTGCTCCATTGAGTCATTGCAAAGAATTAAGCTGATTTAAAAAAAACAATATGAATAATCTTGTAAAAGAGCAAGCATTTTACCGCGGTGTGTTTTATTCTTTCCTGTGTTCATGTCTTTCTAGTACTTGTTTTGGTGCTTGGCCACTGTCCCCTTGCAAGCAAATAACCCTCTTAGAATTATCTATCACTAGAGACATTTTCAGTGCTCCAGTTACTCTTTGTTTGATTTTTAACCAGATGAAGATAACTTCTGTGTCCATGTTATAGTTTTGTGTATACATATGCAAAGTCCAGCAACCTTTCTATTTTTTTCTTTCTTTTTTCTTTTTGTTTTGTCTTGTTTTTGTTTTGTTTTTTCAAGACAGGGTCTCTCTGTGTAGCCTTGGATGTCCTGAACTCACTTTGTAGACCAGGCTGGCCTTGAATTCACAGTGAACTGCCTGCCTCTGCCTCCTGAGTGTTAAGTAGTTAAATAATCTAGCCATTGCTCTGTTCCTTCTCCTTCTCCCCTTCCTTCCTCTCTCTATTTCTCTACATGTTTGTCCTCAGTTTCTTTCTTCCTTGCTTTTATGGGGACTGGGATTTACTGTTGGAGCCCTGCACATGCCAGGAAAGCCGTCTTCTGAGCTGCAGCGTCAGTTCATGCCATTTAAAAACTGTGAAACATTGGGCAAATTGCTACATTTATGCCAATCTCAATCCTCATCTACCTACCTTATAATGGAAAGTACCAATGATTATAAAGTGTATAGAGTGTCAGCCGTGCGATTATATATTCTGTAACCTATGGTTGCTATTATTTACCAGATAAATCAAAGTTAATGTCCCTTGTGCAGATGTATAGAGGTCATAGATGCATAGACTATCTGCAATATGTGTGCAAGTTAGTGAGCTGATGAAGTTGACCCCCTTTTCTTCTATGACATCTCTCATATTTAATTCCCCTGAAGCAATATTCCAGGTAATGATTGCCAACTGTTGTAGCCATTTTGTCTGGCAGAAGAATGTCATTGCTTCACCCCAGACTGTGCCCTGCTCTTCAAAAGGGAGGCTTGGACCTTGGGGAGATGAGCACTAGGCTCCTTTTTAATAGTGCAAGCTTCTGTTAGGTGAGGTCAGCATGGTGATTATGAGGAACATTTCTCAGACATGTAATCTCTCCAGGAGAAATAAGAGCTACCTCCTGCCAATTGCTAATGATAATGGTCTTATAATTCAAACACCACATTTCATTTAGGAGGATCCCAAATGGTTTATGGATCTACAAATAGTGTCACCCGTTCTGCCCAAAAGGTGGACTTAGCCTGGAGTGCAGCCATTGTAGAAGAGGTGTTCTTAAATTAAAAATATGCAAAAAGAATGTGTCCCAGTAACTATAAAAGATGGAAATACAAGTGCTTAACTTAGTATTAATAGATAAAACAGGAGTAAGAGAAATAAGGAAGATTTGTATTTTGTATTATTTTAAATGGAAATTTAATCATTTTACTGATACTTAAAATGTGGAACTCCCAGTTGAGTACAGCTTATTTCTACATCATAACTTTTTTCACAGAGCTGTATGGAGGTACCAATTCTTAAAAGTAAAGTGCTCACCAAAACCAGGGAACTTCAAAATTATGGGCTAGACTAAGGAGGCACATTAGAAGATTTACGAAGATAGCATTCATATAACAGCTTCCCAGATATCCTGATTTTAATAATAGACATCACCGAGAAACCAACTATCACCAAATGTGGTGTCTCAAATAGTAAGTGCTTCGTTGTGCTTGTGATTTTGTTTATGTCACATTCTTTCTTTAGCAGACTTATAGGACCTCACACGGAAGTGGCCATGAGCAAGAAAAACATTTCTAAGAGGGAGGATAGGATGTTTCTCGAAGTCCCAGTGAAGCCCAGCCCTGCTAGAGCCACTTTGTCACTTACTGGTCACAGTAATGTAGTCCACAGTATTCCTCTTTCATCTGGTTTTAAAAAAAGAGTCAAAAAAGCAAGTAACTGGGTATTGGAAGTAAAAAAAAAAAAAAAAAAAAGTTGGGTTTCCCACATTAATTATAGCAATGAAGATACCTCTCCACAGGTGTGCCTACAGGCCAGCCTTACCTAAACAGTTCCTGGCTGGGACTCTTTTCCCACGTGAGTCTACAATGTATCAAGCTGGCAGTTCAAGGTGTCAGGATCCTGTGCAAATAAGCACTTTGGATTGCTTTCCTATGACTCCTCCTGCTGGACTTCTTCCAGCTCCATCTTACAGTGCCCAGCTTGGAATGACCCTCATCATATACTTGGCTAGTGTAAGTTTCAAACATGGGCTCATGGACTTGATCCTACACTAAGGAATGGGGCTACAACCCTTCAGTGCAGCTTTTCCAATTGTACCAGTTTTTATTATAAGTAACTGACAGTATTTCTCCTTTACTATAGGAATTGTTTAGATTTTTTTTTTTCTTTTCTCCAAAAATCCTTTTTTTCTTTTGTAGTTCTGTTTGGTGGAAGCCAGTCACCTGTCTGCTCTCAAATGGCCAAAACACAGAGTTTTAGTGTTTCACCAAAGAGGACAGATTTCATAAACACTGGAACAGCAGGTGACTTTAGAAGGGTGTATAGGGTTCATGTGCAGAATACTGTACCTATTGAATACTCAACATTACCCCTCTTTCCAAAGTTAGTCTTCAAAGCTATAGCATTAACTACACGTGACAGTTCATATAATACAGTTATCTCTTGTTAATGAGAATACCTTTTTATTCTTCATAAATGGACGGACTCAGTATTACTTGCTAACTGGATCCAATGATTCGGAGTGATAGTTACTCCTTCTCCATTACAGTGACAACTGAATATTTATTCTCTATAGTTTTAAAATACAAATTACAAAGTTAATCATTCAATAAACAAATTGTAAGATGTCATTTTTTAAGATGCATCATTATCAATGTTGTTTCACATTTTTTAAAAATAGAAAGAAACATGATCATCAAACCATAATCATGCTTGTTATTAATTATAATGTGTATTTTAATCTCTGACACATCATCATATGCAAAATGTGTTTTCAGGCATTTTATGGACATTAACATATAAAGAAGTTAATATAAAAATAAAATAGAATAAAATGAAGGAAAGGAAGGGACCTTAATTAATATGCACAATAATGAATTTCAGAAGTAACCTGTGTACATGACATGACAAGAAAACTAGATCTGTGCAATGTGTACACCACCCTAGTTTCTGCAGAAGGGAAAAGGCTTTGGCTATTAACTATCACTTCCTTTCTCAGAATTTTGTGACTTATTTGGACAAGATTTTGGGAATGATGACACAAGTCTTCATCACCAAGAGTGACTTCATCTATATGATACTATTACGTTGCATAAATTTTTATCATTGGAAATATCTCTGAGTTATACAAGACCTGCACAGATTGGGTATATCAACATTTCATCATGAATTGAAGAGGGGTCCAGGAGGCCTTCCTATTTGACGTATTTGCTGTTAAAGGTTGCTAAGGAGAGAGAGGAGAGAGTGTCATTTGTAGTCAATGCTCCAGTAAATAATCTCTCAGCAATGTCTGTACAAATGACTATAATTAAATTCAACGGGCCACACACACAAAGAAGCCATAAAAGTAGGCAAAGGTTCTGTTAGTAAGAAGGTTTTTGGTAAGAGGGAAGGTAAATCATCAATGAATTTAAACATGGATTAAAGAAAAAGAAAAAAAAAAAAGACAACTCAAAACTCCTTCAGTGTTTGAGTATTAATTGACGTATTTTTAAGATAACATCTGTAGATGAGAACATTGTGAGTCATTTTGATGTATTCTTTGTATTCCACTTGAAGTTTTCCGTGATACGTTTTATAATATTTTATTTTTAATAAAAAATGGGCCAGAAAAAAATGCCTCAGTTGGTAAATGTGCTTGCTACCAAGGCCAATTATTAGGGTTTGATTCCACAGACCTCCATGGTGGAAGAAGAAAACCAACACCCACCTGCAAGTTGTGTTCTGAGTCTGTATGTACACCCTGACGTGTGTGTGTGTGTGTGTGTGTGTGTGTGTGTGTCTGTCTGTCTGTCTGTCTGTCTGTCTGTCTGCACAATTTCTCTTCTCTTATGTCTCCCAACAAATGATACGTCAAAGCCTCTCCTACAAGCTTGCTTTATTCACCAGGGCACTGGGGAATGTGCCGCCTCCTGCATCTGCATCTCCTGGTGGGATTAATTTATAGTTTCGCACTTATCCAGAATTGCTGTCAAACACCATGAAGGAGAACAAAGTTTTCATCTCTTGAACTTGATGTCCTTTTCAATTAATGTAATTACACATAGGGACACTAATTAGATTGGTTTAAAACTGATTGCAACACCAATGAGCATACATATTGATACCTAATAGAATCCAGTGAAAGAAACTCATAAGCCAGAGTGACCCCCCAAAACAGGATCTCTAGAGCAATTGATAACTGCATCCATGTTTATAAGAGGGTTATTATCTTAAGCCACTGGCATGAAGTTTCCAAAAGTCATGGAATGACCCACTTACAAATATCGATATTTTTTAATTAAAAAATAAATTTCTACTTATGAGTATTTCATTTGTTGTAAGTGGAGAAGAGGGTCTGTAGGAAGAGAAATCTCTCTGATACATACTAAAATTACATGACTTAAGGTTGGATTTATTAAGGCTGCAAGCCAGATGTTCCTGGCTGCTTGTAAGTACTCTACTCTATGTTTATTCACAGAAGTTTAATACCACAAGGAATAACCTAGTGACTCATGAGGTCGGAGCACCGAGTTGGTGGCAGTCCTAAGCATAAAGCAGTCAGTTTGTTTATTGGGAAATGAGAGATCTTGAAAGATTTAAATTAAAAATTAAAGCCTGTAAGTGCATATTAGGAAAGCACTAAGAAATAATATGTGAATAAAACTCCACTCAGTGCCTTAAGTGATCTCAAAGCATAGTTTTAATATCCTTAGCTGAACCTATCTTTTAGTTATTTCAACCAAGGAATGGAAAACTTATTTTTGTTTAAATTACTTAGATTTTTATAACAAATGCATACCAGATAACTATATTCTGCTTTAATGTTCAAACAGATTTTTTACTGTTTTATTGAAAATATTTTTTTTCATAAAATGTATTCTTGTTACATTTTTCCCTCCATCATCCCCTCCCATTCCTGGTACTGGGGGTTTTAGTTGGTGGAGAGAGATGCCTAATGAGGGCTTTGTCTCCCTTAGTGACTCCATTTGTATTTCTTTTTTGTATGAGCATAATTTTAGGAAGCTTCTATTATCATGGGTTTCTATAAGACCCCTCAAATGGCCCTTAGTGTTACCAGTTCATCTCTGTATTCCCTGTCTTACCTCTCATTCCTTCCTTCTCTCTCTATAAGAGAAAATATACACAATATCTGTTTTTTGGGGTCTGGATTACCTCACTCAGGATGATTTTTTGTTTGCTTGCTTATAGCTTCATCTATTTACCTACACATTTCATGATTTTATTTATTTATCTATTTTTTGGCTTTTCAAGACAGGGTTTCTCTGTGTACCCTTGACTGTCCTGGACTCACTTTGTAGACCAGGCTAGCCTCGAACTCACAGAAATCTGCCTGCCTCTGCCTCCAAAGTGTTGGGATTAGAGGCGTGCGCCACCACCGCCCAGCCATGACTTTATTTTTTAATAGCTGGCAAGACTCCGTCATGTAAATGTGCCACATTTTCATCATCCATTCATTACTGATGGACATCTAGACTCTTTACAGCCTCTGGCTATGATGACGAGAGCAGCAGTGAATGACTTGTAGTCTGAGGAGAGTCCCTCGGGTATATGTTCAAGAGGAGAATAGCTGGATCTTGAGGTGGATCTGGTCCCATCTCACTGAGGAATGGCCACACTGATTTCCATAGTTGCTCTAAGTCTGTATTCCCACCAGCAGCCTAAATGTTCCCTTCACCACACATCCTCACCAGCACGAGCTGTTACTTGTTCCATTGATCTTGGTCATTCTGCTGGGCGTAAGATGAAATTCCAGAGTAGTTTTGACTTGTGTTTCCTTGATGACTCAGGCTTGAGTCAGTGCTGAACATTTCCTTAAGTGTTTCTCAGCCGTTTGTGCTCATCTGTTGAGAAGGGTCCCTTCTTTACCTCATCTTTTAAGTGGATTGTTTGGTCCCTTGATGTTCAGTGGTTTCTGTTGTTTTGTTTGTTTGTTTGTTCTTTATATATTTTAGATATTAGTCCTCTATTGAATATGTCGGTGGTAAAGAACTATTTCCATTCTGCAGCCTGCTTGTTTGTCTAAATGACGGTGCCTTTTGCCATACAGAAGATCTTCGGTTTCCTAAGAGTCCACTTACTAATTGTGCCTCGGCTGTCTCTTCAGAGAGTCTTTTTCTGGGACAATGAGTTCACTACTATTCTTCACTCTCTTGCCTTTCAGATTCAGCATGTCTGGCCTTATGCTGAGGACCTTGAAGGTTAGCCAAACAGATTTTTTAAATGGTTAAAATTATATACTAAACCCATGAGCAGCGGTGTCAGTATAGAGTAGTTAGTAAGCATTCTGAGAGATTTTTTTTCCACCAATTAGGAGTGTCAGCAGTGTAGTGACATTAACATTCACTTTCAGCTACATTTTTACATTTAGTTCTCTGTTAGCCATAAACCAACTAAAAATGTAACATTAAAACGAATTGTATGTGGTGTTTTTTAAAACCCTGCTTATGAATATAATCAAAGTAGTTGGGAAATTAAGCACATTTCCCTAAACTTCTAGAAGATAACACTAAATGTAAAATATAAGAAACATCACTACAATATTCATTTTCTCATTACTTTTTGGTTGTAAAATATGATATTCTGATTTCACATGTTGATTATATATTGCTTATGTTAAACTAATCTTTTTTATTTTTGTAGAATGAAAATACACAAAACAAAAATGAGAAATTTTTGCTTTTACTTACTAGCCTTTATATATTTATAGGGTCTTTTTCTTATAATGGTAGATAGAAGGGAAATAGTGACGCCATTATTATATAACTATTAACTTAAAATTTAAATATTTAAACATCTAAAATTGTTTTAAATATATGAATATAGATATTTCTTATTGTTTTCAGCTTGCCATTGAAAATAATCATTGTTCTTTCTTCAGTCTTTGTGAATAATGTTTTCATAGGTTCCCAATGAGAAATACATACATATATATATACATGTATATATATATATATAAATATATATATATATATATATATATATTCTTAAAATGCCTCCAGATTAATCAAGGCTAATTATCATTATATTATCAGATTTTCTCAGAGTGAACACACATTAGTTCTGTTCTCTGACAAGGTTGTTTTGTAAGCCCTGCACAGTAACTGACTGAGAAAGGAAGCCACTGAAGAGATTCCTGTATTCATCCTGACTTTTCCCTGAAATAATTTTCCAAATGAGAAATGATGTTCAACCAGAGACAGATCCACCAGATGGAAGAAACAGCAGAATTCGCAGTTGCTAAGACAGCTAAGGTTTAGGACTGAGTGACTTGGAGGGGGAAGTTGCAGATAAGGGGCTTCAAAACTCTACTGAGCTGCACACACCCAGATCCTAGGGCACCTACCAGATGATGGCTGTGGGACACACCCAGATCCTAGGGCACCTATCAGATGATGGCTGTGGGACACACCCAGATCCTAGGGCACCTATCAGATGATGGCTGTGGGACACACCCAGATCCTAGGGCACCTATCAGATGATGGCTGTGGGACACACCCAGATCCTAGGGCACCTATCAGATGATGGCTGTGGGACACACCCAGATCCTAGGGCACCTACAAGATGATGGCTGTGGGACACACCCAGATCCAAGGGCACCTGCCAGATGATGGCTGTGGGACACACCCCGATCCTAGGGCACCTATCAGATGATGGCTGTGGGACACACCCCGATCCTAGGGCACCTATCAGATGATGGCTGTGGGACACACCCCGATCCTAGGGCACCTATCAGATGATGGCTGTGGGACACACCCCAATCCTAGGGCACCTATCAGATGATGGCTGTGGGATACACGCCAATCCTAGGGGACCTATCAGATGATGGCTGTGGGAGGTAGATATTTTGCAGAGATTAGAAGACTCTCTGTCTCCTTCCAGGAAACATTAGAGTATTGGTTCATTCAGAAAAGAGAAGCCTTGTGTTGTAATACCTTGTGTTAAGAGTAAGGACTGCATGGTAGGAAGCATCCTCGTAAAATCTAGCAGCAAGGTTAGACAAAATAGTAAACAAATCAAGATTAAAACAACAACAACAACAACAACAAAATTGGAATTGTCTACCAGAGAAAGAAATCTAACATGAGAGCGAGGGGAGGAAAATTTGGGGTCTCTACATTGACGCCACACAACTTCAAAAACTAAAATGCGATGAAAAGGAGCATTCTCTAATAATGATGACACTGCCTGATCCACAGAAGCAGCCACAGGATAGTCACATTAGCAGAGGACAGAAAAAAAAAAAGATTATAGTCCAAGTGTCAGAGGGAAAAAGAGTAGCTTGTGAATAAAATGAGAAAAATGAGTAAAAGCTGGAGTGCAGTAGGAAATCAGGACCTATTCACAGCTAGGAGGACATTACAACAACTCCTATTATTCACAAGGATGTGAACAGTTTCCTGTTCACAGAAATGTAGAACAGTACAGTTATGGCAAATAGTTGCTTAGTTCCCTATCTAGTTGCACAGATATTACCATTCAGAACTCATAGGAATTTACCCAACCTCAACACAAGCACATTTTACACAAAGGCAAGAATGCAAATACTTTATTCACGATGCCTCGAAACAGACAAAATGTCCATCAAATAATAACTGTATACATTATGACATATTAATAATGGATTCATATTCATGGATACTACCAAGTAACCTAAAGGAACCTAAAAAGCACATGTTACCCAAAAGAAGTCAGAGCCACAGACCACATACTCAATCATACATTCGTATGTTTTTCTAGAATACACAGAAGTGTAAGAGTGGCAAATGTCACCAACCGACAGAGGGCCAGTCTGGAGGAGCAGACAGACAGACTGTAAAAGGCCTTAGGAAGTGTTTAGAAAAGGTTAAAGGAAAGCATTATTTGAAGACTCGAGAGTGTGATTACAAGTGGAATGGCCTGGAAAGAATGGTTGGGGTTAGTTTGCAAAGACAAGTAAAGATTAATAAACAGCATAAAATGAACAGTGATTAAAAATGGGTCCTAGGAATGCCACAACTGCATATATGCTTTATATCATGGTAATGTATACATAACATAGGGGTGTAGTGCCCTTCTGGTTCCATGGTACTAAATACATGATTTTTTTTTTGTACAGTTACCATCGCCAGCCATCTTTAGAACGTATTCATTTTTTCCAAGGTGAAATTTCCACAGACGTTCTTTGAAAACGGGCTTTGAAGGTAATATAGGGATGATGTGAATTATGGATTCTTTAGCCAATTCAACTTAGAGGCTTAGTCAGGAGTGGCAACGCTGGAATAGAATAATGAGACGTGAGCTTTAGATCAGTACAGAGCACAGAAACATGGCTGACCGGAAAGAACTGCGGCGCACAGGTGTTCTGAAAGTGAAGAGTCTGCCACTGAGACAGGGAAGTAACGGAGACAGTGGCATTGTCACAGAGAAGGCAGACACACTCTTCTGTATTAGCTGTAACAAAAATTACCTAGAAATAATCATAAACGCACCAAATACTCTTTAACATTTTACCACTGTCATTTTAAATATTTATTTACTTTGTGTGTCTGTGTGTCTGCCTGACTGAATTTACGTGTACCACATGTACAGAGGACTCCATGGAGGCCGGAGGAGGGCATCACATTCCCTGGCACTGGAGGTCCATGCAGTTATAAGCTTCCCTGTGGGTGATAGAGCCAAGCCTAGGTCCTCTGCAAGAGCAGTCTGTGCTCCTACTTGCTGAGCTGTTGAATCATTTTTTCTGGCCCCTATTAATATTATTTTTAATTGACAAACAATTATATATGTGGGGTGCAATGTTTTTTACACATGCATACCCAGTGGAGTGATTAAATCAAACTAGCTAACATGCGGATCATCTCACTTATTTTACGTAGCAAAATATTTTATGTAAAGAAAAGCCACCTTCAGCAGTTTTGAAGTGTTAAGCATATGCTTATCACTCACGTTTATTCTGCTGTGCAAAGCAACACACAAAATCGTTCTTGATGTCTATGTGAAACTTTTCTTATCCTTTGGGCATAAGAAATGAAACAGAAAAATAGAATAAGATCAGAAAAGTCATTTTACAGAAGAAGAAACACAAATGACTAACGAGAACAAGAACAGATGTTCAAATCAATTAGTACATGTGCGAGCATAATGAGAACAACTTCACACCCCTCAGGTTGGCAAAAGCCAAAAGTTTCTAAACATGACGCAGGATCTGTGGGGGAGAGGAGCAGATGAGCACTCCTCTAGCCATGCCTGGGGAGAGGAGCAGATGAGCACTCCTCTAGCCATGCCTGGGGAGAGGAGCAGATGAGCCCTCCTCCAGCCATGCCTGGGATACCCAGGCCTCAACTTTGACACAGAGAGACTCTTACTCTCTTGGGTGATGTAAATAAGAATGTGCTTTGGTCTTAACTTATTTTAGCATTTAAAAACACCTATCAATTAATTAATTTATTCCAAAAAATCTGTAAAATGCATAAAATATACGGCTAACATGTTGGTTTATCACCTTGTAGCTTTTTACAGATTAATTTTATTTTTTTGAGGCAGGATCTCGGTATGTAGTCCTGGCTGTCCTGAAACTCATTATGTAGACCAGGCTGACAGAAATCCACCTGCCTCTGTCTTCTAAGCCCTGGGATTAAAGGTATGCACCACCATACTCAGCCTTCTTTACTTGAAAAAGTAAATATTTAGAGAGAGTATAGTGGCATATGATAGTACCCTGACACTACGAAGCTGAGGTAGGAAGGAAGATTGTGAGTTCAAGGCCAGCCTGGGCTACACAATAAGTTCAAGACTAGTCTAAGAGTTTGTCTCAAAATATGAAGAACTAGGGATGTAGCCCAGAGTAGAGCACTTGTGTGGAATGCCCACAACCACAAAATAAAACAAAAATTGGTGTCAATGCATGAAGATTGTTACACATCATACTATGTATAATTTACTTTCCTTATCCTAATGTATACACAATATATATTACAGTATAAATTGTATAAAATATTTATATATACCATATATTTAGAATAGAATTTTAATGATAGCATACATCTCCATGCTTTATTTTGACCATTAGATTATATCTCTTTATTCTTCTGTCAGCTTTATTTGTACAAGAAACACATAAAATTGTAATTTAGGTGTAGATGTTTTGATATGTGTAGACACTGTGAGGATCACCACTGTCAAGCTCTTTAGCATTGGCATTGACTCATACTTCTCTCTGTCTGTCTGTCTGTCTGTCTTTGTCTCTCCATCTCTGTCTCTGTGTCTGTCTGTCTGTCTTTGTCTCTCCATCTCTGTCTCTGTGTCTCTGTGTCTCTGCCTGACTGACTGTCTCTCTCTCTTCTCTCTCTCTCTTTCTCTTCTCTTTTCTTCTTCTTCTTCTTCTTCTTCTTCTTCTTCTTCTTCTCTTCTCTCTCTCTCTCTCTCTCTCTCTCTCTCTCTCTCTCTCTCTCTCTCTCTCTCTCTCTCTCTGTACTCATTCCTCCTGACTTATGGAAACTCTGTACCCCTTAACCAACAACTTCCTGTTTCTACACCCCAACCACCACTAACCCTCATTCTATTCTTTACTTTTGAGTCTGACTTTTGTTTAATTGCGTGTGTGGGGTGCTACAGTGTTTGCCTTTCTTTTCTGTTTTCTTTCTTTTCTGTTTTTTTTTCCCCTACTCTGTGTAATGTCTCCATGTTTCCTTGTGGCCTTGTTTATGATAAGGAGCTGGAGGCAATCCAGATTTCTAACACTGGAGAAACAGAAAATGGAGACAGAAAAGATGTACTTGTGGGATCCTATGAGGCAGCTAGAAACAATGAACTTTAAGTGTGCCCAGAGAGATTTTACACACTTAGTGCTCAACATGAAAAGGGGTCCATAGCTCAATGCATTCTATGTAAATAAATATTACATATTATACAAGGATCTATGTAAATTTAAGTTTACAAATCAAACACACTGGGAAGGATTCCTGTATGGAAAGAGAAGGAAAATACAATGTGGGGTGGAAAATAAAATAAAAAAGACATGAAGTCCTGCAATGATAGTGAAATGTAAAGAATAGAATGTGAAAAATTCAGCACTTTGACCTGAGATTAACAAACAAGTAACCAGATGCCCAAAGTCTGTGAAAGCTTCTCTCATTTTTCTCATTTTTTCATCTATGTGTAATTCCTTTTTCTTACAAAAAGCAAGATACTGCAAACAGAAAAGTATTGATGGGTTGGGCTCAGGTATTAGTCAGTTCTTGGAACTTTAGCCCCACCCAGCATTATCTCTATCTATCAATTATCTATCTATCTATCTATCTATCATCTATCTAGCTATCATCTACCTATCATCATCCATCTATCATCATCCATCTATCTATCACCTATATCTATCATCTATCTATCATTTATCTATCTATCATCTATCTATCTATCTATCTATCTATCTATCTATCTATCTACCTACCTACCTATTATTTAGTGCAGACCGAAACCACCAGCTCACTTATGTTAAGTATATGTCCTACCATTGAGTCAACCCCTGGCTCCTCACACAATTATAGACTACATTCTTTTGTTTTTATTTGTTTGCTATTGTTTGTTTTCTCTGGACAGTTTCCTTTGTAGTCCAGGCTATCCTTGACTCACAATACCCCTGCTCTTGCTTCGTAAGTACTCAGGTTATCACCAAACCTGGCATTAACTACATTCTCCTACTCTCATTCTTTGTCTCTCTCATGTTTTGAGGTGGGAACTTGTTGCTGTGTAGCTCAGGCTAGCCTCACAATCCTATAGTTTTAGCTTTCCAAATGCTGGGATTGCAATTATATGCTGCCACACTCAGATGAGCTAAACTCTTTAAGATATGTCTTTTCTACTCTCAGTTTTCTCATCTATAATCTCATCCTAACAATGCCAAGCTGAGTTTTGTGGATATTAATGTAATAAGACATAAAATTCTCAATGTAGTGTTTGGCATACGTAAGTAATCTATCTTACTGGTAGTGATACTTATTTTAGAAACCTCAGTAACTTTCTAACATACTGTTAGTCTTATTCTTTATATGACTTTAATCCATGACATAGGTAAAGATAGTGATATTTTTCCTGGGAAATTGGGAGACAACACAAAGTTGAAAGGGAAGAGCTAAAACCTCAATCCACAAGTTAAAGTGATGGGCTAATACTAATAGGATCCTACGTTAAAAGGGTCAGCATAAACTGTGTAACAAGTCACACCCAGAGTGGCCAGACCTGAATGAGAGAAACACGTGAACAACCCTGGGAGTGCTGGTATGCATTCTCAGGACAGAGAGCTTGCTGAGAGGCAGGCTGGGCCGGGTGTACATTCGTGGAATCGGGAAAAACCCTGTTCTAGTTTCTATCCATTAGGGACCTGTAGTCCTGGTGAGCAAAGAATGTCTTGATGAAGGGGAGAAGATGGAAACTACCACATGTGGACCTGCTGAAAGTGAAGAGGATTTTATGTTTGGACAAGGGAAGTCCCGGTTGGGCATTAAAGATGTCTCTACATTTAGTTATGAAGGCAAAAATTAGCCTTTCCCACAGAAATCTGCTTACTGGAGTTGGCACCCAAGTTCCACGGAGTGGAGTTCACTTAGCAAATGCTTGTTAGAACTGATCAAAGAGATGGCGTCAAATGCAGTGGTCAGCCCCCTTTGGTAGCCCATTAAGCTTTATTTAAAACACACAGGGTATTAGCGAGACGCATCTTTGGGAAGTGTCTATGGAGGCAGTCCCAGAGAAAACTAACAGAAGTAGAGTTGCTCTACATATGGGCACCACTTCATACTCAGTCCTGGACTGAGTGAACAGGGAAAAGGGGAAAGGCTGCTGAGCACTTGGCAGTCAGTTTTCTTTCCTTCTTGGTCCCGAAGTATGTGAGCAAACAGCCTCCTGCTGCCACAGCCTGTCCTGCCTTCCCAGCCATGACGAATGCGTCTCTCAACCATGAACCATGTTTCTTGGCCAGGCATTTGGTCACAGCGGTGTGAAAAGCAGCCAATGCACTGCTTTTACAGAACAGTGGGATTTGTAAAGGGCCCTACACACAATCTTTATAATTTCTTGACTAACAATATGGCCCAAGAGCTTCACGGATACAATATACAATGCAGGATGACTTCCAAAGCCTCCCGCTCCCAAGTCCAGCTTCCAACAGTCCCTGACAAGTGCTTCTTATCATCTTCCAGCAGCGACAGCTTTTAGGGAGAACAGGTTCCAGAGCTTGCAGTCTCAGTCAGTGTAAGAAAATCTCCGTCCGTGTATTCAATCAGAGTAAGGTTTAACATTGCTCTTAAGGAATACAGGTAGTTCACAGCCCGTGAATACTTGTACAGTTTTAAACTACTCCCACTCCAGAATAGATTTATACTTCCCATTCAAGTAGCCCAATCCCCCACTTCTCCTCCCGGCTCCCCCAAATGTTCGGCTATGCTCTCTTAGCGTTTGGTGCCATCTCTGCTAAAGACGATGCTTATCTCCGGAGGTGTGGGCTTGACCTTGACTGTGTAGTTTTACTGGGCTTTCACCAGAACCACAGTGAGGCACAGGGAACTCTCTCTGAGCTGGCTCATCTTCAAAGTGTAATCTCCCAAACTCCTCCTTTCCCATCGCTCCCCACTTTTCTAAGTTTGGAGTGGAAGGGCAGACTATCTGAGTTGTGGTCACGTGCTTCCATGCTTCCCGCTAGACCTCTCCAGGGAGTGGTTTGGTAGACCAAGGGCTGGATCCTAGATTAACATGCCTCACGGAGGAGTGTGCTGTCTGGGATGGTTTCACAGAACTTGCCAACACGATATAATAAGCAATGGGGAGGAGGGGCCTTATCACAGTTTGCTTCCCTCCCTGCCTAGCAGAGTCTCCGGTGTGTACTAAGCAGCCAGTGTTTACTGCCTGGATTTGTGAATGGTAGCTATGAACAAATGAGTGAGTTGGGGGCTAAAGGCAGAAGGACGGCAGCAAGGAAGAGACTGCTACCTGCTTAAAGTTAAGCACGCTGGGGTTCAGCATAAGTTCCTAAGTGCTATTCCTGCCTCTGCCCGGACTGGTTCCCCTCTGTTGAGTGCCTGTGGGTAGAGTGTGTTCTGGGGGGTGGGGGGTGGGGGTATGATCACTGCCTGATAAGAGAGATGATATCAGAGATTAGTTAACCGTATGGGCTGGGTCCCAGGGGAGGTGTGTGAAATGAATCAGATTAAACAAAATTGATAATGTGAATGCTTAATCAAACAGACAAAGGTAGTCTGCACAGCTAATTAGGGGCAAATAGAGCGTCCCTCTTGTACCTCATTTAACTGACAAATTGTGCAGACAGTTTTAATGGGAGTCTGTTTAGCAAAGAGAAGGCTGTATAGTTGACAGCTTGGCAAAATGTGGTTTCTGTAACACCACATGATGCTTATGGAAATGAGCCTGGTGCAGCTGAGCTCTGAGCGGTCCTCGGTTGTACAAATCACAGCAAAACGGACCTTTCACAGCCCGCTGGTCAGGGCATTCTTAAAGGCAAAGAGCTCGTTTTTAAAATTTAATATTTGGACAGGTCAAAGGGTTTAAAGTTAATATCCAATGAACTATGACACTACCAGACTTTCTGCAAAAAATCAAAATGAACGCGAGTGATGTTCTGAGAGGAAAAGCAGGGTCACCATTCATACAGAGAAGAAGCTGCTGCAGACACAGACTTAGACCAAGGAAGACAAGATAGGGAAAGTGGAGTGGCCCAAAGGTAAGAAGTCTATCAAGCTTCCAAAGACTTAAATCATGAGAACCTTCCAGAATTTTCACTATCTCTTAAGCAACATCTTAGCCTACTTGTTTCTGACTCCTGAACCTCAATAAGGCTCATTTCTTCTTGTTTTTCAGATGAAAACTACCTTCCTCTCCTCATGATGGGCTTTGGACTTGTCACATGGTCGGAGATGTAGAAAGGGATTTTTGCAGTGCTCTTGGGAACTGATGGTGTGTGTGCTCAGCTGGTGGTGGACTCCTGGGTTTTGGTGTTCAGAAGTGGTAACGTGTGTGAACCCAGGGTACACGCTACCATGGTCAGCACCACTTGGCACTCTGCAAACGTGAGTAGGAAGAAACAAGCACTCAGAAGGGGACAGGAGCTCTGAGGGGCTTTCCTGTGGGTCTGAACCCCCAAAGCCTTATGCAGAGCCCAGATGCAGAGGTGGTAATCCAGGGATAAGCAGAGTCACGCACTTTGGGTTCACCCTTGTCTCAGGGTTAGGGTGGCATTGTCTAAGTGCAGAGACTAGAACGTGCAGTTGGAGTCACAGTGGAGTTGAGCAGTGTCCCTTCTTGGGCACCAAAGCATTCGCTTGCAGCATCTGCCCTACTGGAAGGGAAGAAGGCTTTGCGTGAAGATTATTCATTTAATGAAGTGATTTTTGTGAATTACTCCACCAGTCAGACATGGTCTTTTCTGGAAAATGAACAGTTTTGCATAAAATGGTCCATTAGTGTCAATGGAGGGGTTCTGACCTCTTCTCACAGAGCACAGTGCTGCTCTGAAAGCCCACTCAAGTGGAACCAATGGGGCTGGGCCGGGCCTCGATACCCCACGGGATTGCCTGCACTAGGATGCATTAAGAGAAAGCCAGAGTAACGTTTCCTGTTGTGAAGAGCGAACTTGGCAAAGCTGAGTAAGTGCCTGAACTCACCTAACACACTTGACTTCCACAAATTATTATGGAGGCTATTTAAAAATTTTAAACCAGGGTGGCTCTATTTTGCCATGGCAAAAGGCGTGTTTTGCCACACTCAAACTACACACATGTTCCAAATTGTATTGGTGCTAGAGCAGATCAAATCCTTGTGAGCTTAAGCAGCGGGTCTGTTCCACCAAGTGGTTGGAAAAACATTTTCTAGAAAAGTGGGTAAAGCTATTTGGAGTCACTATGAAAAAAAAACTTTTAGATTTCTTTGTATTATTATGGTGTTTGAATTCAGTAAATTAATTGCTTTCTTTTTGCTTTTTCTTTTCTTTCTTTCTTTCTTTTTTTTTTTTTCCTGAGATAGGGTTTCTCTGGGTAGCCCTGGCTGTCCTGGAACTCACTCTGTAGACCAGGCTGGCCTTGAACTCACATCCACCTGCCTCTGCCTCCCGAGTGCTGGGATTAAAGGCACCACCATTGCCTATGGTTGGTTCCTTCTAAATGGTGGAAAATATTAAAGTAAATAGAAGAACTTACAAAGAAAAACTATTGTCTGGCCTGGAACTCACATTGTGTGCTAGTCTGGCTTCAATTTTCTGACAATTCTCCTGCCTCAGCCTCCGGGAATGGCATGGAGGCTGGGGCTAGAAATCCAGGCATCTACTATGCCCAGCTTTAAGAGAAATTGTTCACTCTGTTCCAGTCAGTCTCTTGCCTGCACAGTAGTGATTGTTTGCTTGTTTGTTTGTTTGTTTGACCATAGCAGTGTTAAAAAGTAAAGCTGAGTTATATTTCTGTTCCTTCAACTGTCAGCTTGTTGAAGTCTTCTTTTATCTTTATAACTTATTTGATAAAAAAATACATTAATGTTCATTTCAGTAGAGAAGTTATTCAGTAGTTACGCTTTGTAAAAATTACTATTGTTTTAAGTATCTGCATCTTCTCAGTCTTGTTGCAATTTGTAGTTGTTTCAAGTAAATTTGCAAGACTCACATAAATGCATCAACTATGTTGATTTTTTTTTCTTAAGAGACTTGTAAGGCAGCAGCAAGTGCCAATAATAATAAATTCTACCATGTAATGTAACTGCCCCTTTCAGCCCCCCCCCCTTCCTTTCTTTCCTTCTTTTCTTTTGGATGCTTCTTAGTTCCTATCTCCAGCAAATGTGAGGTTGTCCCAGACAATTTCGTGAGCAGGGCAGACCGGAAGTGAGGGTGGGCTGCTTGAGCTAATTGATGACCCTCTCCTTCTGATGCTCGGCGTTAGCCTTCTGTCCAGCCGCACAGTCTATCGCCCCTGCGAGGCACCAAGATTTCCTTGTGGAATTCTAGCAGATATTGGAAATCGTGGTGGTAAATTAGTGGGGGCCACAAACCAGAAGTGACAGCTCGAGAGCCCGGATGCAGGGGAGGATGCAAGCCCTTGCCCACAGCAATTGGCCAGGCTTATCATATGGAGCAATCACAACAGATCTGGGGAAATAATGGGCACCAGATGTTGTCGCTTTGTAGGCTGGAGTTCTCCAGAGACCAGCCGTGACAGAGAGGCTCCCTAAAAACAGAAAAGAGAGGCTGTGGCTTATTAATCAAACCAGAGACTGCATGTGGTCATCTACTCCTTCCTCGGTACTATGGTTTCTTTCCACTGTTAATGAATAGAGAAATAATTTCTGAGTGTGCAATACATGCATCCTTATCAGACAATGTCCATACACAGTCCAACTTGTTATCTATTAATGCATTTCTCAGATTAAATGTATCACTTGATTCAGTTGCATTTCAGCAATGGTATATTGGAGACTGTCTTAGTTGAGTCTTTGGTTTCTCTTTATCTTATTTATTTTAATTACCTCCCACTTTAAGATTTAGTTGTAGCACATTGTGTGTTAAAAGTAAGAAAAACAAAACAACAACCAGAGATACCAAAGGTAGGCCAAACCGTCACTTCCTTAGAAATTGTTTCTGAATCATTGTTTTAGCTATATGTACTTCTTTTAAAATGTTTGTTAATTTTTTGTTAATCATTGTTTTAACTATATGTACTTCCAGATACAGGACGACAATTTTATACATGGGTGAAATGTATAATAAATTACAATAGTTAGCTTTTCTGTCTTTTTAGACAATTGAAACATTTGCTGATTAACAACATGTGATAATTGTGTGTGCTTATGAGGTAGTGTGATTACCACATGATACATCAATATATTATACAACAGGGGCTGACCAAATCATCATAATTAAGATTATCATTTCCTTATTGTGCTGTTGCCTTTGAGCACTTCTCTTCTTGTCATTCATAATATAAGCAATAGCTCACCATGAACTACAATTACCACATTGTCCTGAAGAACACCAGGGCTTGCTACTATGTCTGTTTTGACATCCATTTTCCAGCCTCCTTCTACACCCCTCCTCACACCTTTCCCAGACTCTATTTATTAGCATTTTACATTCAGACAAACATCTTAAGGCCTAAATATAAGAGAAGATATATAGTTTTGTCTGTATCTGAATTACTTTTCTTAATGCAATATCATCTATTTATTGCAAACTTTATAACATTCTGCATGTGCAGACTCTGGACCTGGTTAATTTTGATGTGTGATCTTTTGTTATTTGCAAGATTGTAGTTTGCAATACCACATTTCTTTATCCATGCCGACCCCATGTCAGGTAGTACGAGTGTAATAATAAGAGTGGATGTGTGGTATCTCTTTGCCATGTTGATACAGTTTCTTTCAGCTACAGATTCATAATAGAGATAGCTGGGCCATATGACAAATCTAGTTTTAGCTTTTTGAGGCGCTGTCATACTATTTCTCATAGTGGCTGTACTGATTTATGTTCTTGGGAACAGTGTATAGGTTTCCTTTTCTTGGACTCCTGATCAGCATTTGTTCCTGATATATTTGTAGAGCCATTTTAACAAAGGTGAGATTATATCTTACTGTGGCTTTGACTTACATCTTCCTGGCAGATAATGACACCGAGCAATTTTCATAAACGTGTCGCCCAGTTTAGTTTCTTCCTCTAAGCTGCGTCTACCACATCTTTTCTCGTTTTTTAACTGTGCTACTAAACTTTTTAATCACTTAGTCTTTTGAGCCCCTTATATCTGACACATTTTCATGTTTCTTGATAGTTCTCTGAGGATAGTCTGAGGCATTTCCAATTTAGCTATTGAAAACCATACCCGGGCAATCACTGCATATCACGCCATGGCCTAAGTGAAAACCTGATGGGAGTGCATTTATCTAGACTTGGGATTCGGAAGTTACCTTGTTCCTCTGTCTTTCTCAGTCCTTGCACTCAGTCTATCCCCAAGACATAGCATCGTCTTTATTCATGTTCTCTCTCTCTCTCCTCTCTCCTCTCTCTCTCTCTCTCTCTCTCTCTCTCTCTCTCTCCGCATCTCTCCCTCTCTCTCTCCTCCTCTCTCTCCTCTCTTCTCTCTCTCTCTCTCCTCTCTCTCTCTCCTCTCCTCTCCTCTCCTCTTCTTCTCTTCTCTTCTTCTTCTCTCTCTCTCTCCTCTCTCTCTCCTCTCTCCTCTCTCTCTCTCTCTCCTCTCTCCTCCCTCTCTCTCTCTCCTCTCTCCTCTCTCTTCTCTTCTCTTCTCTCTCTCTCTCTCTCTCTCTCTCTCTCTCTCTCTCTCTCTCTCCCATTAGTTTCTTTCCCTTTTCACCACCTCTAGCTTCTCATCAAATCCTTTCACTCGTGGAGAATTGCTGTAACCTCCAATACAGCTTTGTTCTCTGTCTTTCTCCTTCCAGCCCATGATCTGCCTGTAGAGCCTCTGGGGCTCCTCCCTAGCTTCACATCCCTCATCATCCTACACTCCCGCCATGCTCACCCCTACAAAGATGCCTGCCTCTGGGTCCCTCACCCCTACAAAGATGCCTGCCTCTGGGTCCCTCACCCCTACAAGGATGCCTGCCTCTGGGTCCCTCACCCCTACAAAGATGCCTGCCTCTGGGTCCCTCTTGATCTCTGTGCTACTCCTGCACCCAAAGGGACAGAAGGCAAGTCAGGAATCAGGGTAACAGTTTAAAGGCTCCTGAAAAATCACAGTCAGGATATGTGGATATAGTTCAGGGGTAGAGCACTTACCTAGCATGCGTAATGTCCTAAAATCCTTCGAGCTGCACATTTTGGGGAGAGAAAAAACCCAAGCCCTGAACTAAACATTTGATGAGAGAGAGAGAAAGAGAGAGGGAGGGAGAGAGAGAGAGAGAGAGAGAGAGAGAGAGAGAGAGAGAGAGAGAGAGAGAGAGGACATTCTGGGGGTGGACTATCTTATCTAATATATTATATATATTAAATGTGAGATTAGTATATTACTAAAATTACAGTTTTCTTAGTAGTAAGTATATATTTTAGGTTAGACGACCATAAGAGCCCCAGTACTATAAATATATCTGAAAACTATTTACTAGGTATCAAACACTGGAAGCTTCACAGACAACTTTTTCAAGAAGTTAGAGTTATTAATGCTTTTAAATGTTGTCAAGGAAAATTTCAAAATAAAATTATATAGGCAAAGCCACATGCTTTCATATACCTACTAACTAAACCAACAACTGCCAACTCTAGACTGACTCTAGATCAAGTTTAGCCCATTCTCTGTCACTACATGTGTCTCAAATAAGCAAAAGCTCAGATAGTATGTCATTTTATCTGTCCTAGCCTAATTTTAAGGATGGCAAAACTAAGGTATATAGAAGTTCAGCAACTTGTCAAAGGTCACACAGCAAGTGAGTGGCAGAGCCCAAATGTGAACTTCTGCTAAAGTTTGAATTCATACTCTATTGTATTGCCCAATATCCTGTGCAGCACCAAGGGTCTTTTATGTTGTTTATCCAAGTGGACCAACCTAGGGACAGATAAAATTACATATTATCTGACTGTTTCTTTGGGCAGAGAGGTTAAAAGATAGGGAAATGAGGAGAACAGAGGAGGGTACGGAGAAGGAAGGAATGTAGAAGGAGTTGAGAAAGTACACTGAAATGGTAGAGCATGTTTGGTTCTAATAAAAGTGTGCATGCACAGAGCTGTGTGGGTTGGATGAGGAGAAGTAGGAAGTAGAAGAAAACGGAAGGTGTGATGGATGAGCAAGCTCCTGTCAAGCCCTGACAGGGAAGGCCTACCCTTTTAGCATTCCCTGAAAGCCACTTTCTGTTTTGAGCACTGTCATTACCAGTTGTATGGCTCCCCTTCCTGTCTTTATTCCTAAGTCAGGATTCAAAAGTCAGGAAAGAAAATTATTTTCACATTAGCAACTCATTAAATAGCTCCATACTTGTAGCTGAATCTCTGCTGGATCTCAACGCGTTGTTTTTACACAACTAAACGTGACTTAGCAGCATTGTCAGCCAGGGCTTTGGAAAGGGAGCCCTTCTGTCATGCATATGGCTAAGTAGGTGGGGTGGGCTGTGTTGCAGTCATCCATCATCTTCCATCAATGTCAGTACCACCTGCAGAGATGCAGCCAATGGGCAGTCAGTCACCCAGGCCTGACAGCTGGCCATCCCGTCCCAGGTGGGAGTTCTACTGACTTTCTAAAGCATTAGTGTCTGTTGTTGTTGTTTTACTACCTGAGAGTTGCAGGAAGCTATCCTTCCTCGGAAATTAAAGATATTAACAATTATATTCCCTTCACAAAGTTGATCAAAGTCAGGCTAATCAATGATGGAGTTGCTCTGTCCTTATCTAAAATTATGGCATATCATCATAGACGAGCGGAGGCAAGGCTTGTGGCCATCAAAGAGAAAAAGGAAAGAAAGAGGGGAAAGAATTACCCATACATACACACACACATACACACAGACACACTTGGTGGATAAAGCAAGTTTCAACAAGCTCCAACTATTTCACACATACACATACATACATAATACATACATGCATACATACATACACACACACACACACACACACACACACACATTGGGCAGATGGGACAAACTCCAAAGAGTGAGTTCCAATCACTTATATACATACATACATACATACAGACAGACAGACAGACAGACAGACACAGACATAATACATACATAAACATGCATATATGTGCATACATAAATATACACATATGCACATATACACATAGCACATACATACACACATCTGGTAGGTGGAGAAAATTCCAAGGGCTGCAACAATTTTACACACACACACACACACACACACACACACACACACACATGTATGTATATATGCACATACATAACACACACACACACATGATTATTTGGTTGATGAGCAAACATCAAAGGCTCCAACCATTTTATTTTTTTCTCTCATAGTTTATATTTGTCCCAGCAAGATCTTTTAAGCAGTACAAAAATCATGATGTGGTTACATTCTGTTTTTCTTTAAGTGAACAATTTACAATGAGTATACATAGAAAACCATGCTCCCCAATACCCTCACATGATCAAATGTTTTATGTACTATGGATGAAAAACAAATTATTCCCAAGAACCCACATACATTTGTAACTAAGCAACTTGTTACAGATTAACAAAATATAAGCAAGAAAGGTAATTTTTTTCAGCCAGTTTCTTTTTATTGGCAGGCTGTAATGTGCAGTTACAAAGAAAAAATAATTTTATTATTTTTTAAAAATATTTTTATTTTATTTAATTAATTTATTCAGATTATAGCTCAACTGTTTTCCCCTCACTTGTATCCTCCCGTTCCTCCCTCCCTCCCACTTTGACCCAATTCCCCTCCCCTAGGTCTGTGACAGAAGGGGACCTCTTCCCCCACAATATGGTCACAGCCTATCAAGTCTCATCTTGGTAGCCTGCTTATTCTTTCTTTGAGTGCCACCAGGCCTCCCCACCAAGGGGACACATTGGCACAGGAGACAACTTCCACTTTTTCTTCTTACAGATTTAGTGTCTCTGGTTTAATGTTGAGGTCTTTAATCCACTTGGACTTGAGTTTTGTGCATGGTGATAAATATGGGTCTACTTGCATTTTTCTACATGTAGACATCCAGTTAGACCAGCACCATTTGTTGAAGATGCTATCCTTTTTCCATTGAATAGATATGGCTTCTTTGTCAAAAATCAAGTATCCATATGTGTGTAGATTTATTTCTGGATTTTCAATTTGATTCCATTGATCAACCAGCCTATTGCAATGCCAATACCATGCTGTTTTAATTACTGTTGCTCTATAGTACAGCTTGAGATCAGGTATGGAGATTCCTCCAGAGGATCTTGTATTGTACAGAATTATTTTAGCTATTCTGGGTTTTTTGTTTTTCCATATGAAATTGAGAATTGATCTTTCAGTGTCTTTAAAAAATTGTGTAGGTATTTTGATAGGGATTGCATTGAACCTGTAAATTGCTTTTGGTAAGATGGCCATTTTTACAATATTAATTCTCCCGATCCACGAACACATGCACCCACTCCTTTCCAGGAAATGTGACTGTAGTCTGGGGACCTGTCTTTACTCATTGGACCCAGTAATTGGGTTAATCACTGTAGTTAATAGGAATTGTATTGGCAAAACTCTTATAAACAAACAGCAAGGGAGAACTTATAGTTACTTAACTGGGTTTTACACGACATAGGAGTACTCAGAGATGACGACCCCTAAAGCAGGGAAAACTTCACTTTTATGCTTATGTTTTGGGAAGATAACCAGGTGGGAAAGTGATTGGTATGATCTAATGGTAATAAAATAATTCTGGCAAGGCTATTCAGGATTTTTTTTTTCTTGTTTCTCTTTGAGACAGGGTCTCGTGAAACACAGTCTACCCTTAAACTTGCTACATGGCCAAGGATGACCTTGAACTTTTGATCCTGCTACCTTCGCCTCCCAAGTTCTGGTACTGCATGCCTATGTCACAAACTGTACCCAGCCAGCACCTGCTATGCAGGTGCTCTATAACTGAGTGCAACGCCATTATGTACAGATCACTTATTGCTTCCCTATAGGACACCTCTCTTTGTCAGTTTTAAGGCAGGATGGCTGTCACATAGTAGTCTTTGGACACTTCAGTGACTGTTGGAGAGTGACGGTCTCAGGCTTTATGGTTAGATGTGGAGGTGAAGTGAGGAACTCTACTTTCTGTGACCCACCTCAGAGAAGAGGGATTTCACTTTGTATGATCTACTTCAGGGAGAAATGAGAGTTGAGGAGTCAGGGAGAACTGTTGTCTCTAATTCTCTATCTCATTGCCAAGTACCCAGCACATTAAAGCCCTAGTCTCCAGAGTATCATTTTCTGAGCCCCCATGCAACAAAGCATCAAAGATTTCAGTCAGTCAAGAATTATCCATGGAATTAAGGGTGAAGCCAACTCCACCCTAATCATATATATAATTAATAGTGGGGAGGTGCTTAAGCTCCTCAAAGAAATATTAGCCTTTTGCTTTCAGGAGCAGGGAGAATGGATGACAGAAACACAGCAAACAGTGGCTTCTGTGGGAGCTACAAGGTGTCTTTGTCCATGGCCTTCCCATGGGGTTAAACAATTTATACTTAGAAGCCTATGAGTATCTGAAAGCCTGCCTGGCAAGACTGAAAGGAGCCCTACTGAGCATAGTAATAATGTGTTCATTTCACATTTCGCTGCCAGGACAAAACTGGTGTAGTCCAGGAACCGTTCTGCTCACTGTGGACATGTGTATAAGGAAGTTTGGTTTTCTTTTTGCTTTGCTTAGACCTTTCCAGAACTGGTGGCCCCAAAATGGCAGTGCTTAAAGAGAAGAAAAATTATTTCCGATTCAAGTAAAGCCCTAAGGGACACGGTGGCTTTGCTCTGTGTGGTCACTCAGAACTACATTTCTTCTTTCCTGCAGTTGAAGCTGGTCACAGATAAGATGAAAGCAAGGTCAGGGCAGAGGTTGGTTCCCTTTTACATAAATGTCTACACCCCCTCAGCACATTTCATTGGTAAGGTTTTGGTCACATGACCTCATAGTAACAAGGAAAGCTGGGAAATGTAGTCCATAGCCAGGATTAGGGTGGCCACAGAAGACTAGAAAGAATGGATTTGGAGGAAGAATTTGCCATAAACAGTAAAAAGTGACGCAGGAGTATATGGTAAACAAAGAGATAGACTGAGGTGATCAGATTTAGATTCAAGGAATTCCCTTAAGTGTGAAAGGAACGCTGAAGTGTCAGGGTCACCCATTAGGACTCAGTGACAAGTCAGTATTCAGTTGTGAAATGTTGACAGTCTGAACCAATGCTTCTTTGAAGATAGATGAGGACACATCATGTTTCCGTGGGTCCCTAATTCTGGAGAGGTCCAAGCATATTTTTTAAAACACCTCCCTACACATGCACAGAGTGGACATTGATGAACCCCAACAGTTCTGAAGCCGGGAAAAACCATGTCTGAAGCATGACAGGCAGAGAGCAGCTGCTTTCTATAATGCAACACATAATAACTAAACCAGAGAGCTACAGCCTTCCTTTCCATTTTAACCCTGGAAAATTGTTCTCTGTACTGGGCCCCCATCCCACCTCACTTAGGCCCATTTTCTTCTGGGTGCCTGGTGACTGACGATCCACAAGCTACTTGCAGCTGGTAGAGGTAACACATTAGAAATTAATTTTTCCTGTCATAATAAGTGGGGAGCAGCAGCCTGGGCATAATTTTGTATGAGAAACCCCACAGAAATAGACAGCTGAAGGAAACTGTGCCTTTCCCTAATCTTCTTGTCAGGGAGAGTCATCCTCAAAGGACCAAGAGAAAAAGGAAAGGAAAGGAAAAGAAAGACCTGTTGCTTTTGGTCAGCTCATTTTTAGGCGCAATTTAGTTCTGTTATCCCACCCTTGGACCCTGTTTTTGCCTAATGGAAGTGGGAACGCCTAATTCAGCATCTTGGGGATATAATTTCTTTAAACTTAAGTGTCATACAGGAACAGCAGCTCAGGGAACTATATAGGTTGTTTTTCTTGGTTTGCCCATCTTGACATTATGAGAAAAAAAATTTCCCCCTAATACCACATACCTGGGTTTGCCTCTTAAGTTCTAGAGATGGTAATTTAATTGGAGGGAAATTAAGGGGGAAGGAAATGAGATTCTTTTACAGAACAAGTTAATTGACTTAAGCCAGTGAGCATACCCAGTAACAGCATTGCATAAACTTGGGAGAATAAAAATAGAAGTTGAGGTCCTCAACTGGCAGGATGATGAAATCAGCTGTGCACAAACTAACAAGGCCTCAAAGCTTTGCTAAAATCTCCATGTCTGGGGATGTGAGGAAATGGGCTAACAACATAAGTTCGAGTCAGTATTTTTGTTAATAAGGAGAGCAATACTAAAATACTGCCCCACCCTGAGCTAGAGACCCAACCCAGGCAGGACCTTGTCTTGCGAGGCAAGTACTCTACCACTGAACTAGACCCAGCAAACACATAACTATGAGGCAACTTGAAGAAGGAAATGCTTCAGAGCCCCCCAGGAGGAGAAATGTTTCAAAGGTGCAGGCTGCTTCCATGGGACACAGAGCCTTCTGGGTGCTCATGATGCCTTTGGGAACTTACAGAAATCGATTGTATTTTACATACGAGAGAAAAGAAAACATCTGATGTTCTAAAGTCATTAACGTCACTAGGGTGGGAGGGGCTTCACAAAGGCCCAAGGTAGCAGAGTCTAGGAAAGCATTGATGTGGCACAGAAATTGTTCCTTAACCCCTACCCTCCTTCCCATCCTTCCTTTGCAGGCATGAATTAATGCCTGTACCTCAGCTCCCCAAGTTCAATGTCAACCAGCAGGGGTTGCTAGAGGATGGCCCAGGCTTTCTGGTCTGCGCAGAAGCAACTCCAGGGGCAGAAGGCAGCAAACTCCAGAGAAACAAAGCCTTGGTGAGGGCATGGCTTCCCAGCCTCACATAGCACAGTTCTGAGATATGAGCTGTTCTGAGTCTAGAGAGTCGGGGGCGGGGTGGGGGAGAGATAAACAAGTCTTAAGTGGCTTTCCTTGTATGCACTCATTTCTGTGAATCTTCCTGTACAGTTTCTCCTTGTGGACCCAAGGCCTGGGGAGGTCTGGGGAGGTGGAATGCCAAGGGGGTAGGGGTGGGAGTGGGGGTTTTGATTGAAGTCACCCTCCTAAGACCACCTAACTTTAGGTGAAAAGTTGAGTCTTAGGGTGCTCCTTCCTACAGGGGTGAATTTTTCATTTTCTTTTGTGCCAATTTTTAAATAAAGCAAGATTTACTTTGCAACATTAGTCAGACATCAGAATGGGCTCTCTGAAGTAAGTTTCACTACCAACAAACAAATGGAAACTTCAGTGAGGTTCTAGCTCTAATAAAATGCTGCTGCTCTCTGGTGACAGTTTTAGTAAAACAGTCCCTAAACGGCTGCCACTAGCAGTTAAAAGGGCAGTTCCAGGAACTCTTACTTGAAGTGGCATTTACTGTACTGCTGACACCTATTGTGTTAAAGGGTTTTTGTTTTGTTTTTTGTTGTGTAGTGTGTGTGTGTGTGTGTGTGTGTGTGTGTGTGTGTGTGTGTGTGTGTGTGTGTGTTTCTGGCCCAATTGTAAATGTTTTGAATTTAAAAGACACCCAAATTCATTAAATGTGTGAAATGATGGGAAAAAAAGTGTGAAATTGTAACAGTCGGTTTGTAGTTGATTAATAGAAATCCCTTCTAACAATCACCAGACCCTTCCGGGGGTCATTGGAACTGAGCAGCTGTAGAGACAGCAGGAGCGGGTTAGACACTGCCCAGTGAGGGCTCATGGAGTTCCAGACAAGTGGGCAGAGGCCCATGCACTCTGGCTCTGCTGGCCTCTGGGAGAGGCTGGCTGCAAGGTCAAATGAATATGCAGATTGCCCGGCAAGGTGCTGCTTTGCCCTTGAAAGGGGTTGTTTTAAAGATGTATGAAGGCGTCAAAGTGGATGAAGTCACCCGGGGAGTAAACTGGTCACCTTAGTCCTGGGTAAGCTGCTTGCTCAGAGACAGTCTGGACTTTTAGCTTGACCAATTGTGCCCCGAGCAGAGCTTGGTAACTTGATGTGTGGCAACAACTTTGGGGAGTCTTGAAAGCAGCTACGTAATGAACACAAAGTTTGGCAATTGATTGGAATGTCGGGATCCCATTTGCCACCCTGCCCCCCAATACAGACCAACCCTGACAAGGGCAAGGAAGGGAAATGAAAAATCACTAGCTTTGGGAAGAACATTTTCCCCATATTTTTTTGGTCTCCATCCACCCCAAACCTGTAGTGTCTTTGAAACTCTGCTGCAGGCTACCATTCTTGAGTTAGTTTTTGCCTTCGAAGAGGTACAAAGGAGACATCAAAGAAAATGTCCTCATAGTGACATAAGGATAGAATAATGGTGACCTAGCAGCTAGAGTCTTGGCCAAATGCTGAAAGTAATTCACGCCACTCACTAACAATGGGGAATGTGTGACAATGATATATACCAGGAGACAAGGACAACCACTTTGCAGGGCTCGGATGCCCCACAAACCCAATTGTAGGCAGATCAATACTGTCATAAGACAATTATCAAAGACCATCACCACATCATATTTTCATACCATAAGCAGCTCAAGGCGCCAGGGATGGCTTTGCTACAGAAAGCACACAGCATAAATTTGAAGGGTGTGAAATTGACATGATTAATAATTATAGTTATTAGCACATGTGCCAGCTGCTCATGTATGGTTTATCCCTTGATTTATGGTGCCATAAATGCCCATCTATCCCTCTGATGCAGAATCAAGGGGGCACACAACTGTGGGCAGAATGAGTCACTCTCTTTGCCAGGAGTTTCATCAAAATAAAAGGGGAAAAAAGTGGGCTTAAAATCCCCCTGGATCGCGAGACACCTCGGTGAGAGGAAGCTGTCTTTTGTTTGCCTGGCTGCTTTATGGGCTGCTGAAACCTGTCTGGTTAATGTTCCCAAAGCCTTTGAAGTTTGGACGGCAGCTAACAAGGGGCTATAGTTTTCCAGGCCCCCTCACTCTCTGAGCTGTTGCCAGGCTGCAAACAATCAGTCTACATATTACAGACAAACCCACGATGGCCAACAATGGAAGAAGCAAAAGAAAACTAATCTCTGGGAAGCTGTGGTCATCAGATGCAATTACAGAGGAGGGTTTTCCTGGGCTTCAAGAAACATTTTGATGACTTCTATTACAGATCTGGAAATTGAGTGAATATCAAAATGTATTTTAAGATCTGGTTCCTCAGCAAGCATTGCCATCTTTAGGAGGAAAAGACCACTCCATACAATTCAAGTAAAAGCATGTGAATATCCTTCGCTGTGACCCTTCTAAGTCATGGTTTGTGGGGATCAGTTGCTACTTATGACTCACACAATGTTACTGTTGCAAGTTTGAGGGGAAAAATGAGAAAGAATAAGGACAAGAATGAGTTGTTTCAGACATTTGATCCTTGGCTTACTTTTCTTTTTTGAGCCCCATGAAAAGTGAGGGCAAAGCAGGCAGAGAATGCAGTTAAGTTTTTGCTTTAAATTTTTGAGTCATCATTATTCAGGTTTATAGACATTAGAGGGATGAACAATATGTCAGAAGAAAATACTTTGAAAGGCAGAGTAAAGCCAGCACATCAAACTTGGAGACTGCAGAGCAAACCCAAGCTTGCAGAAGACGACAGAAAATGTCCTTGGGAGAGTCCCCCACAGGCATCAGAAAGTCCTGAGTTTCCTTTCTGCCAGGTTTGTGGTTCCCTCACCTCCTGTGTTGGACAGCAGTCCTGGGAGGCCAGGCTTGCAGTGTAGGCGAGGTTAGGCCATAGGGGCTCCTGCCCCTCTCTCCTGAATCCAGCAGCTACCATTGCCAAGATCAAAGGGCCATTTATGCTGCTAGTAGATCCATTCTGACAGACCATACCAATGCTTACAGACTTTTTAGAATGATGTACACTGAAGTATGGCACTCTAGAATGGGACTATAGAACTGAGATCCACCTCCCATGTGATTAGAATCTCCCACAGAAGACAGACAAATTGAAAAGACCAGCAGATACAGCAAAGGGGTTCTCAGTGACAATTCTGAGTGTAAGTTAGAAAAGACTGCCAAACATCAGGGCTTTAAAAGTATCCCAGATAACCTAGGGGACATCAAATCCCAGGTATCCTGAGAAGAGATGCTTAAAGCAAGTAATTCTTCCATAAAAAACAGCTTTGCTCACTAATGCATATAGGTCAGTGGTTCTTAACGTGTGGGTCATGACCACTTTGTGGAATTGAATGACTCCTTCACAGGGCTTGCATATCGGACATCCTGCATGTTAGATGTTTACACTGTGATGAATAACAATGGCAAAATTACAGTTATGAAGTAGCAACAAAAATAATTTTATGGTTAGGGATCACCACAACCTGAGGGACTGTATGAATGGTCACAATGTTCAGAAGGTTGAGAACCACTAAAATAGATGAAAGTGAAAGAGTCTTTAACCCAATATTTAGCAAGTGAAATATAAACAGAGTGTTCACTGTATGAACTCATAACAAATTTCTATGGGATCTTTCAAGATGAGTGACTTGTTTCAAATGTAATAAGGTTACATGCATACATATTCTAAACAGTATTTTGAAGGTAAATCATCAAGAGCAGTTTACTATCATTTTTCGCTGCGAGAAAAGTCAGGAGATACATTTAAAAGCAAAAGATAATTTTTATGAAAGTCAACCTCATAGTAAAAAATATATTATTGGAAATATTTAAAATTCAAATCTGGTGAAGGAATGTGTAATTTTTTATTTGCTTAAATATGCCCAACAAAATTATATAGCCATGAAGATTTATTATTTAATGATAACAATAGCCATTATGTAATGCTGAAGAGTTTAAAAAGAAATATGGGGGAAAGCGACCTGTGGACTAAAATCTGCCATGAGTAAGTCCAGCAAGTTTGAGCAGAGACCCCGAGCAGTGTATTCAGATACCCACAAAGCAGGACTCTGTGGAAAATTGACGTGTGCCACCACCTGGCGTCCGCTTGTGGCAGTCACTAATACGCTACAGTTTTCTTAATCAAAAGTGGTCTAGATAACCTGTAAAGAAGGATTAAAAAATTCAGATGTCCTAAAAAAAAGTGTGTTTAAGGTTTAAGTGTGCATGTGTAGATAACGAAACTAGGAAGGAAATCACGAGCGGAGATGAAGATCTCAAGCAAAGACGGTAATGGTGATAGAGTGTGTGTAACATGGAAATAGAAGTGAAAACTAACTCACAGAAAAGATGGAGCAGCGAGGATGTGTGTGTGGGTGGGGGTGGGGGGTGTCAGTCCAGAAGGAGAATGAGTGAGAAGAAAACTCAGTGCTGTGTATGTTTCAAGATGCCACTTATGATTTCTTGGGATGGCATCTGACTAAAATCTGCTTGGCTATGAATCCCATTTCATATTTCCTTATTCATATGGGCATCTCTTGGCCATATGTCTCCAAAGTAATGAGCAATAGTTCAATACGTCAAAAGGGGAACTTGTGGGTATAGGTTTCCTCATGTCAATTCCTTTAGGTTAATAACCAGTTCGCAGCATTGCTGAGCTTGAAACTTGTCCAGGTCCCTAACATGTGCACTAGCTGCATCCTTTGAGAGTCGAGGAATAAGTCTATGTCAGTTCACAGCATAATGTCTTTTGCATACATTCATAGTGTCACCTTGGAAGGCTTTCTTGGACAACTCTATATCAGTATTTAGGTCCACTGGTGCATCCTAGAGCCAGGCTTAGTAAGGTGGATTTAATGAAATAAGCCCAATCCATGGGCCAGAAATAATTTCAGATGACAGAGAATAAATTAAATCGAATATCAATTCTGACACAATTGGCACATCTTTGGTAGAACAGGTTTGGGATTGGCATCAGTCTCTTTCAGGAGCCAGATTTCCTTGAAGTTGCCAGAGACTGACCTCCTAATGTTATTAAATGTGCCTGGAAGTTGAACTATACACATGTGGCCATGGGGTATGACAATCAACATGTAGTTAGGACCTTTCCAGGCCTGAAGATGCTACAGAGGAGGAGGGTAGTGGAAGACACACACTATGGAAGATTTTTGTCTTGATCAAAGAATTCACTACATTCTTGGGGAATCATAAAAATGATCAAAGGGTGGATGGTTAATGCTAAGTGAAAGCACAGGATACACGTGTTATCCAAGTTCTGAAGAGTCAAAGATCATATGAAAGAGGCCGAAGAAATGCTCAGTAAATAGGTGAGACTTTGATATGACCTTGAATGGCAAAGAAAGCTTTGATCTGCAGAGGAGTATAGAGGGGGCTGATGGAGGAAGAAGAGGGCTGTTTGGAGGATGGTGACATAATATAGAAAGAAGAGTGAAGGGTAGGCACCAAGACTAGGAGTTAAACAAACCTAAAGCAGATCCCAGAAGATAGTCTACATGGATACCAAGTGTCAAACATGCTCTGTGTGAATTAAACTCTGTGCTTTGGTTAAACTGCTACTGTTGATTATTCTGGTTACTTTCTAAATATCAAAATATTAGTATTATCTTTCTTCAGCGTTTTGGCTGTCTCGGGGTAACAGCACCTATGTGTTTATTATATTCCTTATGATTTAGGGGCAGACTCTTGACTGTGTTGAGCTATCTCAACACATATATGACTGTTGTGGTTAAATTACCAGTGAGGCCTAATAATTTTATTATTAGGCTTATAATTATTATTACAACAGTATTTTCTAACCTGCTAGCAATCAATCAAGACACAGACACCTATTATATTTTAAAATAGGCTTAGTTAACCTTGGGCAAGGCAGATATTAATCCCCTAAACTACTTCCCCTATCCCATGCCATCTGCTTCTAATAATTTCTATCAAGCTACCTCCTACCCATAATCCCAAATACTTGCTAATTATCATCGTCTGGGGCAAGTTTCCATCCACACCCGCCCAAGATTCTCTGTCTCTAAACCCTGGGAACCCTAGCCATGCCTATTCCATTTGCCCTGCCCAGGTGTGATGGCCTTTTATTGGTCAAAAAGGTTAGGCTCTTATGCAAGGTACTGGTGGGGCACAGAGACAGCAAGCAGTAATTAGCATCAAAATACATCAGACCAACTTCCAACATATGACCACATTGAAATGGCTGTGTCCACTCTCCTATTATTCTCCCAGAAAAGAAACTAATCTTGGCGTGGCAGTAAACAAGAGACGTAACCACAGTCCAGGAAGGAATGTAGGGAAGTCACCCAAACCGTGATGACTCCCACGTGGTATTGCTTAGATTTCTTCACTGGGTGTTCGCCAGTGTAACCTGCCACAATCAAAAAGTGCTCTCAGTTTAGCTTCTCCAGAACTCTCTACTTCTTCCTTTGTTGTTGTTGTTGTTGTTTTTAGATGCTTAAATGATTTTGCGTTTAATTATAAATGTATATAAATATGTTTCTAAAATACATAAATATGTAACTCCTGCTTCTACATTTTCACATTTTTCTGTAATATTTAAGGAACTTAAAAATAATACTTAATTTTTTAAAAAAAAGTCCTCCAATGAAGGACCCGGAATCTCTGTACCCCTAATCCCAGGATTTGGTATTCTACTCAGGCAGGTGTACCAGGCCTCAGGATAAAAGGAGCCTTGACCCTTCCTTCTCTCCCTTCTTCTCCTCCATCTCCTTTTCCTCTTTCTTCTTTTTAATCTCCTCTTTATTTTAGAAAATATTTGTATTTTTCTTTGTGAAGGTGTGTGTGTGTGTGTGTGTGTGTGTGTGTGTGTGTGTGTGTGTGTGTGACTTTTGCCCTGAGCTTCCCTAGCTGCCTTTTGTGATCCACTTAATGAGCTCATGGAGGTGAAAAGAGGATGTCAGATCCCCTAGCAGGTAGTTGTGAGCCACCAGACATGGGTGCTGGGAACCAAACCCAGGACCTCTGCAAGAACAACACATGCTTTTAACCTCTGAGCCATCTCCAGCCCCATCCTTTTCCTTCCTCATGAAGGAAATTCCCTCCTCTCTGTCCTCTGATCTTAGATCATGATGGCGTCACTCATGCTTTGTCACCACAGAACCCATGAGGTGCGTGAGGAACGAGATGCTGTTTGCTCCTCCTAGCAGCGTCCTTTGTCTCCTTTCTCTCAATGAATGCTGGATGCCTATCCTTAAATGGCTCCTGATTATTCTTCCAGGAAGTCTTCTGAGTTGGAATATTCTTCAGGTTACTATTTAATTAATTTCATGCTTTCCCAACACCCTAAAACAGTTATCCAAACTCACAAACATTGTGTTTGTGCCTCTACTGATTTGGTTCACATTTATATCTCCTTTGCTTCGGCGAGCATCAGCTGGCTCCTCAGCAGTGGCAGTCCATATACACTTCACAGCATAGTGGTCTTAATAGAGTTTTAGAGTGGATATGTCATATGGTGGTAAGGTGTTCTCATTCTTATTTGATTCCCTTGCCCATCTTCTCCAAGAACAATTGAGATACTGTTCACTTCATAATATCATAATGGATTCTCTCATTGTACTGCACCTCTTAACTAGAATTCAATATGTTGTTCAGTCTAAAGCCCTATCTACTTTGTGTATCAATCATTCTCCCAGGAGGGCAATCAAAGACAGAAACAACATGAGACAGTAGGTTGGTTGAGATTTAGCTGCCAGTCAATCAAATGGAAAATAGTTAATAGCATAGCACAGCCCTGATGCCAGAGAAATTAATGAATACTGCCAAGAATTTATTTGTAGAGGCAAAAGGAGATTAAGTGTACAGAGAACATGGACTGCAGCTTCTTCCTCCTAGATCTTTACAGCTTGAGACTGCTCCCCTGCAAATACATCCTGCTGAGACTAGCTAGCCCCTCCTGCTGTGCTATACATAATAAATGGGCTAAGGTTCTGGTTTGTTGCATGCTAGGTGCCACTCCATCACAGTGAGCATGGCCCCACCTCACTCCAGCTTTTTTTGCACATGTGTTTGTGTATCTGTCATTTCCTTATTCCACTGTCATCCCAGTCTGGTTTCAGGACCAAGCCATGAAGGATGCAGAAGTTCTGAGTTACTTTACATATTACTGGTTTTCTCTGTTTGCTCAGAAAGGAAATGTAACCAGAAAAGAGGAGCTCTTTGCTGCCTGCCCCTTGCAAATTCCAATGAAAGGGGACAAGAATGGAATCTTTTCAATGGCATTTTATTCAAAGATCCAGAAGTTAACAACCCAATATTCTGTTCTTCTAGCTCATTTCCAGTTGGAATATTTTGTAGGGAGAAGGTGTGGTGGTTGGGGGTCAAAGGCCGTCAACCATTCTGAAGTTCAGTTGGTCCATGCTCTTGAGACTTGTGATGTATGTTCATCTCTCATTATCACCTGTAGTCTCTGTGGCAGTCTGAGCCCAGGAACTTCTTGAACTGCTGAGGCAGGTTAGTGTCTACCAACATCAACCTTGTCCAGAAACATCGGGATTGAAGAAGATTAATGTGGCACAAACAAACCATTAAGTGATTTTGTGTGTGTGTGTGTGTGTGTGTGTGTGTTAGGAACATGCATGTTCTGATTTTCCTTTGCAGTTTGGAGTATGCATGTGGCTTTTTCTACTAGAGAATATGAAAGTGTCCCTCAGAAGCAGAAGTAGAGGTCCTTCAGTTCAAAGATGGGGTTCTGTATGATTGTTGTTGGCTCATTGCTTCTTCTAGACAAATTTCTTGTACCATAGGCTCAAGTTATCTGCAAGAACACTTGCTTCAGTTTAGCCATATTCAAAAGAGCCCAGCACCTCTTGACAGAGACTGGCTTTCATGGAAGCTTATATTTGATTCAATTTTCATCAGAACTTCATAATTCTGCATAGCAAGGAAAAATAATATTTTTGGTGGAGTAAATGCCACATTAAAAATCAAACACCAAAAGTTGTGTAAGAGAACAAAACATCTGATGAAAGCAAAGATTCCTTAGATGACTATGAAAAAAGTAAATATATTAAACATTAAAAGGGAGAAAAAAGTCATGTTTTTCTATAACCCATAACCTATGAATTTTATTAGGATGAGATTTCCTCTTGTTATTCTCATTGGATATAATTATGTCTCTTTGTTGTTAAAAATATCAACGTTGGAAATTGAATTATCAGTTTCAGTCCACTAAGATATCATTTAGTGAACTGATATTCAACTCCTCTAACCATGGAACACTGGTAACTCTGGGTCAAATCATCAAATTCTTATTGGGGCACTGGAAAGAGACTTGTCTGGTAAGGCAGACATCTAAACAATAATTACCGCCCTTAGATTATTACCTGGCTCATGTATGGTGGTGAGCCACTAACAGGAGCATAATTTTGGTCTAGTTTCTAGCCTTGCCTTCAGCTTATAAGGCATCATCTTATATCTGAATAGGTCAGAGAGGGAAATTCAGATTAGGGAAGCCTGTAAAAAGTTGGCTTTGACCATTTCATGTAAATGGAAATATGTGATAATAATATTGGATCAAGTCTTTCAATTCCTGAATCTCTAAATGTTCATCTGAGTGAACTAATATCTTCAAGAACGTTTATCGTTAAGGGGATAAGGATTGGAAAGCTGCTTTATTGCCTTTCTTACTTCAATAACTGCTAGTGATTCTCGACTCAAAGATACCTTCCCCAGAAGAGAGGGTTCGATTTATCCCTTCTTCCCTAACTCTAGCAATGAGTACACAATTTGAGTGTAAAATGACACTGTTAGAAATATTTGTTTGTTGGCTTGGTTTTCTCTACCTAACCCTGGTAGGATTCACTTAGCAAATGAGTAAGTTCTTAAATCAACACCAGGCCACCCACCAGAGAACTTTTGGTTCTAGACTACAAGGGCTCTAAGAAATGTACCCAGACCAAATTGGATACTCCTAGCGTACTATGTGACAGTGAGAAAAGGTGATGCCATACCCACCCTATGATACCAATGGGATCAAACCAATAGGCATCTTTAGCTGCTCTCATTCACTGCTATCAGTGAGATGGACTTCTGGACTATCTACCCACTGGAGACTCTGCCTTGTGTGCCAGGTGTGTTTTCTAATGTTGAAATGTATGTTTGCTGAGCCTCTGCTCATGACTACACATGAAAACACAGCAGATGCAGATCCATTGCCATAAAGTCAGCCAAACAGACCCTTTCAGAGAGTTTTCTAGAATACCTGTCTCCCTGAGTTGTTTTTTTAAAAATTTGTTAATTACTCTAGTAGATGAAAAGAAGAGGTCGTAATTGCTAGTGTATAATAAATAAAAGGTAAAATTGTAAAGATACAGTATGCTGGGTTGTTTCCTGGCCCACTCTCGCTGAGTCTTCCTGGTCTTTATCACTTGAGGCTGCGGTGCCAACTGTCTGGCATAGGGATGTTTCCCAGAGCTTCAGTGGTCTGAAGAAGATACATCCTTGTCAGGGGCTTTCATCAAACCCAGAGGACCAATGGTAACAGCTTGTAAAACCTGGCTTTTAAAGTTGTTTCTGTGTACATAGATTTCTATTCTACACACCTAGATCCCTCAAGGTTTGGGAGACACCTGCCTTTCCCAATCCTTCTCATTTGTCCATTTTGTATTGTCTTAAAAACAAACAAAAAAATTGTGTTATTTCCAGTCAGATGAACACATACCTTTCAGTTTTCTTAATTTGTCTGAAACAAAATTAAAGCCTTTTAAAGAGGCATATTAAACAAATATGCATGAAATTATTTATGAGATTAGCAAAATTTTTAAATGAATAAAAAGAAAGAATAAACAATAACAACAAAACAGCCAGCCAGAAGAGATGCCAGTGTTGAGCCAACTTATTAGGCAGCTGGGGTCATATGTGCTTAAGTGAAGGGAGGATTATAATAAATTAACCGGCACAGAGATTCACTGCAGTAGATTGGGTATAATCTGGAAACTTGGTTCTAAATGGGAAATTTAATTTAAAAACTTAGCCTTATTATAAATTGACCTTGGATTTTCCACATGAAAAGAAGAGATATCCTTAGTACTTTTGTTTACGTCCACTTACTTAGTTTTATTACAATACTTGTCTATTCAGGCTGTTTTCTCAACATATTTATGCCGAAATGGGCATCTGCTCAGTTCACCCAATTCAAAACAAAAATTTGCATAATCTGTATTTGCATAGCAGCAAGTGGGTGGAGTTTAGGCAAGTGCACAGATGAACATAAAAATCAAATATGGGCAGGAGGAAACTCAATTTCATTATAAAAAACCATGTTTGTTTAAACATAAAAAAGCTGTGTAAACAATCCAAATGTGTTTACCATAGCTTAGCCTACAAGGCTCTCATTTTGTTCCCATCCTTTTAGCAGTTCAATTGAATGAATGCAAATAAACTCCGGCTGCTCACAAGAGACTTCAGTTTAAAAGCCTACTCAGAGAAAAATATAAGAAATAGGATAGAATGAGGCATAAATAGAATGGTGTGCAGTGTCTGGAAAAAGAAAAGATGAAAGTTAAAGATAACAAAGATCCAAAGAAACAGAGATTTTCTTTTGAAAATTGTGCTGTCAGAAAATGGGGGCGGTGGGGGTAAGGAGAGAAAAACAGAAGATGAAGTTTAAACAGAAATATTTAAAGAGCTTAGCATCAAATAAGTGTAGTAGCTGACCTACTATGAGCTGGCCTACTATGAGCTGGCCTACTATGAAACAGAGCATAAGAGTTAGTGAGCATGACTGAAGGTGACAGCACTGCCCTATCACAAAGACAAGGGAGAAGAAGAGCCACTGAAAGGCACTTTAACTTAGAAACAATGCACTGGCATAATTAGAGTGGTCATCTTTGCTGAGTCTAAGCATAAATATCTTAGACTGAAGAAACAAAACCTAGACTCGTCGCTAACATTTTGTACAGCTGAATTTTAGCAAGGTGGGCTATCATCTGTGGTCAGCCAAAAGACTGTGATGTTGGGTCTATCATAACGTAAACTGGGTATTAATGGGGCCATTAATCACCATCAAAACCATATTAGGAGTGAAGATAGCCAAAGAGAGCTTAACTGACAGCAAGTGGCCATAAACCTGTCCAAAAACTAATTTGATTACCATCATATCAGCATCTGTGCCACTTAGGAGGGTTCATTTTTTTGATGAAATTAAGAAGACAAGTCATTCATGCGTATAATAGACATCTAAATCATGGTAAACATGTTGCTGGCAAGAGAAGTAGTTAAAGAAAATGGGAGATTGTTTTAGTATCCGAATATAGAACCAACCCAATGGAGAGCAGCCTTTGCACAACAGTTGGGTACAAAATGCCATCAAAGAAGCTTTGGATGGAGTCTCCCGCCAAGTGAGAGATTCATAGTTTCAAAGTCAGCTGGTGAGACTCGGGAAATGTTGTTTATTTACGGAAAGGAATGTTTTTGCCAGGATAAACTCTCACTCTTTATGGGTCATAAATATTCCCAGCAAACAGTCTGTTTCATTTGGAGACATGTGGGCCAGTTAAGTTTCAGTCTTGACAGTTGGAATGGTAGATGCCATCATTAGGGACAGTCTAGGGAGGGAAAATACACAGGAAGTGGACCGCAAATGAGGGGAGAAGCATCGTGAATGAGGGGAGGAGCGTTGTGACAGTAAGGGGAGGAGCATCGTGAATGAGGGGAGGAGCATCCTGAGTGAGGGGAGAAGCAGACTTTCTCAGAGTGAGAACCTTCCATCTACTACTGCACTACAGCTAAAACACATACATACACCCCATTAGCTTTTGTTTATTTTTATTTTTGAGAGAAGGTTTTACAGTGTGGTCTAAGCTGGCCTAGAATTCAGTATATATCCCAGGCCGGCCTCAGACTCCCAAGTGCTAGGATTACAGGTGTGAGTCACCATGCCCAGCAGCTCAGCTAAGAATTTTTAAAAGAAAGGAGACCGTCTTACCCTAATTGTAATCACACTATTGGACCCAGAATTTGGCTTCAATGGTGCATAATTCTGTCACTCTATTCTTTATATGAAAATACATACCCTTCCAAAATTTCTCAGTTATTCACATTATTAGAGAAATAGTACAAATCTTGAGAAAAAGACACATTGAGAAATGTTATCTGCATCAAAACATCAGACACATTTTAATATACAAAGGAAGGTATATATGAAACAAAACTGCAGTCATGCAGATTCACATATCACGTCAAGTTAGGCCACAGTGTTGCTCACACAGCTCTCTCTTGCTCAGTATGCTCATTCCTGGAAACTAGGGTTTTGCTGTCTCTTCATTTGTGTTTATTTATCTACACACACACACACACACACACACACACACACACGGAAGCTTTGATGAGAACCAACCAACATGAGTCTCTAAGGAAACCATGCAGAGTGAGACTTGTCTCAGGCCCCTTGAAAATGCCACATGGCTAACAGGACGCACCTTGCAGTGGCTGCTATCAGGAGCCGGAGCCTCAAGAAGCTGCCTGCGCTCACAAGCTGAGGCCTTGTAGGGCCTGAGTCTTACCTGAGTTTGCAGATGGGCCATTTCCCAGGTGGGCCCAGCCAAACGTTCCTCATTAATCATGGCTTAAACCTCTCTCAACGGGGAGACCTCAGGTTTGACATCATTTGGAAACAAATTGGGTGAAAAATAGCTCTGACAATGAGAAGCCCACACGGAATTCCCCTGTGAGGGCTGCGGCGGTGTGAAAACAGCCTCTTCCAAGACACTAAATGATCTGTCAGTTAGCGAATGACATTATAATCCAGTTCTGTGTCATATCCAGCTCTAAGCCACTGTTGCAAGCTCCAGCCTTTAGCTGAATTTCCAGCCCTATGGGCTTAGTCATTTTACACAGGGTATTAGGACTTAGAACTGGAGGGCGGGGAGCTACATGCAATAAACACACATATTCACGGCTACATAGTAGCAAAGAAGAGCAAGAGCACCTGGCCATATGCTGCCTCACTGAAATGATACTTGGCAAATATCCTTGTGGGACTAGAGGAGTCACATGAGTGTAAGCCCTAACCTGAGTAATTTTATGGAATATTAAGAAGAGATGGAGGAGGGGAAGAAGATGAGGAGAAGAATAAACTTGGAATTATGACAACATTATTTATACTATAGGTGAGGAAGAACTCAGGCACCTTCCCCTCAAATGCATCCAAGCCTTCGGAGCTTTGAGACACACTTGTTATTTTTGAGCTTTTTTTCTTAAAAGTAACTGTGTATTTGCCTTAAGTGACGGATGGCTCTACCACTACATTTTAGCCATTATTTATACTAACAGGTTGCATTCAAACTCACTGTAAACCAATGTATTTTGTCTTTCTCACCTTAGGATGGCTTAGTAGGAGATATAAACAGAAGATAATGCCAACCCTTGTCTTCTTAAATCAAGACCTCATTTATAATATGAATGCTTCTTGGGGCACAGAAGTTGGCCCAAGCCATCTTAATTATGCCCCGTTCAATGGGCATTTTGGAAAATGCAGGACACTTGTATACCTGGAAAGGTCAAAAGGGTTTAAGTCTCTGGTTTGTTAGAATCCAGAGATGCTTATACAAACCATAATATACCCACATTTCTTAGCTTAGTCACAACCAAGCAACTTCTCTGATGTACAGGTTTCAACAGTGAGAAAAAGATGTCTACAACCTCTGTCTTAGTTGGTGTCTCTATTGCTGTGATGAAACACCATCATCATGACCAAAAAGAAATTTGGCTTACACTTCCAATCGCTGTTCACCACTGAAGGAACAGTGCTCTCCATGGCTTGGTCAGCCCAGCCCATTGTGGATGGTTCCATGGCTGGACTGAGTGGCCCTGGGTTCTATACAAGAGCAAGCCAGTAAGCAGCACTCCTCCATGGCCTCTGCATCAGCTCCAGCCTCCAGGTTCCTGCCCTGCTTGAGTTTCTGTCCTGACCTCATTTAATGGTGAACAACAATTGGAAGTGTAAGCCAAATAAATGTTCTCCTCACTGGCTTGCATTTTGGTCATGGTATTCCATTGCTGCAACAGTAAGCGTAACTAAGGCAAGATGATATAACAGGAATACTGAGTAATAGAAGTGACAATGGTCTTTCCATTTGCTTTTAACAGTGAGGCTGCATGTGGAAAAGGGCATTTAGTTTTTGGGTTTGCAGCACAATGGAGGACTTGAGGAAGAGCTGCAGGATGGAGTGACAGGCTCCAATCTGTGGCTGGCTTGGACAAAGGCAAGTGCTATGTTAACAGCATCTCCTGCTTCAATGGTTAAAAAAAAATAAACCATGCAGATCCTTGTTTCTAAAGGCCATCTAACTATCTTGGCAATATACCTCCCTCCCCCATGATATTTGTCCAAACCAGGTCTCTTCCATGAATAGTCTGGCTGTGCAGTTCCTGCTGGACAGCTCTACCTGGAAGCCAGCACTCTAGCACTGAGCTTCCCTCTAGACCCTATGGAAGTCTCTAACTGGACATGCTCAGCACTAAATTCCTTACCCTATCATAGTAATGACAGCCACACATCCCCAATTATAAGAGCTAAATAATCAGCTCTCCAACATGTCCCCTTTTCTGGCAGCCTTCTGAGTCCCTCTTCCAAATGGCCCGGAACCTCTCCACTTCCCGTGTCACTAGGTGGAGAATGATAACACAAAGAATTGACGTCCCTCTACTGCTGTTAGCCCTTTGTAACTTCTACAGCATTCGTGCACAGCTCAATCAGGAAAAGCACAGTTGCATCATTGTATACTTAAACATATAAAATATGGTCCCTATCCACTCAAGAAGAAATCTGGGATGTGGGGGCATGGAGAGATGCTTTCATTCTATGCCTAAGGTAAGAGGTTCAAACAGTAATTCAAGGCAGAAGCTAGAAGAAGAACATCTCTTGGACAGGTACTGCATGCCAAGCACTCTGCTAATTTTATGTTGTTTTCTTAAGGTGTAGCCTTGTTGGAGTAGGTCTGGCTTTGCTGGTAGAAATGTGTCACTGAAGGTAAACTTTAAGGTCTCCAATGCTCAAGCCAGGCCCAGTGTCACTCTCTTCCTGCTGCCTGCTGATCCAAATGTAGAACTCTCGGCTCCTTCTTCAGCACTATATCTGCCTGTGCGCTGCCATCCTTCCTGCAACGACAGTAACAGGCTCAACCGCTGAACCTGTAGCCCAGCCCCTATGGAACGTTTTCCTTTATAAGAGTTGCTATAGTCATGGTGCCTCTTCACAGCAACAGAAAGCCTAACTACTCAAGTGAGCACAGTCAAATCCCGGGTACACATTTCACAATTTCAATGGAAATGCTGATTTCACAAGATGCTTCCTACACACACATACCTACAGAGAAGTGGCAAGTGAGTCTCAAAGACCATGTAAGCTGAGGGAAATGTTTCATATTAACCTGAATCCTATCATTATCAATGTCATTGTACTATCAGTTCCTAGCACATACTGGATCCCCCTGTACACCCAGCACAGTGCTGTATACTTCGAATGCATTGTGTTATTTAATAAAGGATTTGTCCTTATTCACTAAGTACTGATTTGGTTCTGAGACAGGGCATGGAAGGCTGCCGTAGGAATTCCTTTTGTAAGAATGCACGCTCCCCCAAGGGGCAAAGAGCCAGCAGAGGTAGCATGGCAAAGCCAGCAGCCAGTCTGGACTCTGCTCTTAGCCAGTGAGTAAAGGGCACCACTCTCTCAGGAATACTCAGGTAAAGGATTCTGTTTCCCACAAGTCAGTCAGGTGTAGAATTCCCACCCTGTCACCACTGTCTACAATGGCATTCAACTCCTGACAAATATGGCTTCTGTGTCCCTTATATGGAGCCTGTTTCAATGATGAATACACAACTGTATAGAAAAGTTGTGACGCTTTGGCTGAGCTTGTTTATCCAGTCTTTTCCCAGGTCAATGCTTCTGCAAGCCAACTACCCCTTCTCTCTGAGACACCAACTGAGAAATGAGCCCCAACAAGACAGAAGTAGAATCCCCAATGCCTTTTATGGGGAGTTCCAGGGTAAGGACCAGAGGAGAACCCCATCTTCACCACTGGGCACAGAAACATGAAAGAGGTGAAAAACAACCACCTCACAAACAGTTTGCTAGGACCATGCTATGCTCTGAAGAAGTTGTCGGCATCTCAGAAAGACAGAGAGGTTCCAAGGGGCATAGAGTCAACACAATTAACATAGCTTAGATGGCAGATTGCTTTTGGATATCCAGGCATGGGCAGAGGCATCTCAGACGCAGAACAGATCCGGCAATCATCCCCTCTCAATATGTTTGCACCTTGAACTTAGTCCCCAGAGAGCAGGAAGCTGCCTCCAGCCTCCCTCATCACACAGAATTAGTGGGTACATGAGAGCTAGGGCATGGCAGCTCCACACAGCAGCCACCAAGCAAGAAGATTCATTGCTGTATTTGACAGGCTGTTCTTCATAAACTAAGCATGACATTCTGGAATGCAGAACCATCAACTTGACATCTAGTAGGAAAACAAACCTTTGGGAGGAAAAGGAAGGGGGCAGGGGAAATTGGCAGTCTTCAGAATAGATTTCCCATTTCCCTGCTGACCCTGACTGTTGGTCTGGGCTTGGGCTCACCATCATATGGAAGGGCAGGGCAGGTGCACAGAGACCCTTGGACTGCAATGATAACAAAGTTGTAGATTCGCTGCACAGAACGGTCCTGACAGGGCACACTCTGGGCAAGCTGTGTCATTCACATTGTGTAGGAAGGCATGTTTCATGGAAGCCTTTGCACAGCTCCTGTTCTGAGCAGCTGAGACAGACTCCAGCTGCTTCCAGTGATGAGAAGCCTTGAGAGCTCCCTTTTGGCTGTAGGTCTATGACTGCAAGGTGTCTGCTCATCACCCTCCCATATTGTAACTCCTGCCCAGTCACCATCTTCATTTTTTATGTACCACTTTTGCATTAAAACAGGGATGAAGACAAAAATCACTGCCTGCCCAGTACAGAAGCCAGTGTTCTATCTGGAGAATTACTGCAGACTTCACCTTTGCCATTGTTCACTAATGAACAGAAACACAATATAGTTAATCTTCATGGATCCACTGGGAGCTGTGGCTCTGAAGCCCACAAATAAAAATGGAAACTTTCCTCAGAGCGTTGAAGGTAGTCAACACAATTTGTGTAGATTGCTGCTAAGTGCTGCAAAGACTTATCCGCCCTGGCTGAAAACTGGCCAAGCCCACGTTCACTTACCTAATCTCACGGTTAATAGTCTAGCCAGTGAATGCAGGATGCAAGGTGATTTAGATCTAATTCTGCTTCTTTGGCTTCCTGTATGTTACTCCCTTGTAATCTGTGTGCATCCTTTTCTTTTTCTTTTTTTTTTTTCTCCCCGTTTTTCTTTTCTGTATAGTTCTCTGTAGTTCTACATGTCTCTCCTCTCCTTGTCTCTTATGTCTTTCCCATCCCATTGTGTGTCCAACTCCTCTTCTGATTAAGAAAACCAAGAAGGCCATAAGCAAGGGCTTTAGGTCACACTCCCTGTTATGTCCTGTCACGAAACTCTGGACTTAAGGAATGCCAGCAGCAATGATGGAGAGGTGAGATGCCTAGAAGGTCTGTTTTACTTTATTTATAAAATGGGTTTTAACTTTGACCTTTCTGAAAAAGACATATAGTCTGGTTTGTTTGTTTGTTTGTTTGTTTGTTTTTAAAGACACAAAGAGGGTCTTCTTTTTGATCTTACTGATTTGATGGAATAGAAGTATTAGAGAGATTATTGGAACTTTAAGAAGTTTAAAGATTTATTCTCGTGTGTGTGTGTGTGTGTGTGTGTGTGTGTGTGTGTGTGTGTGTTGGGAGGGTGAATATATGCCACATGTGTGCAAATGTCCAAGAAGGTTGTAAGAGGGAATTGACTCCCATGAAGCTGAAGGTGCATATGTAGTTGTGAGGCACCAACATGTGAGTGCTGGCGAAGCTGGGTACCAGGAATCAAACTTGTGGCCTCTAGAAGAGTAGTAAGCATTCTTTCTAGGCCCATAATGGAGAAAGTTTTGTTTTGACCTTTGTCTTTTGCTAGTTTGTTTGAGAGAGAGAGAGAGAGAGAGAGAGAATGAAGGTATGAAGTTGGTAGATAGGGAGGGAGATGAGGAGGATCTGGGAGGAGTTGGTGGAGTGGTGGAGAGTAAAGCATCTAATCAAAATATATTGTATGTAAAAATTACTTTTAAATAAAAAAGACAGTTTAATCTGAGATGGTCAGGGTACTGGACAAACGCTTTCTACGTAGGAACCAGGAATAAATGTGAATGAATTCACAACTATGAGAAGAAAACACCTAAAACACCTGCTTGAAACAAGATCAACAGATGAAACACAGGCTGACACAGAGCTCCAGAGGTTGCTGACATCAGAAAGTCTCTCACATCCCTCCCTTTTGTATCCTGTAACTGACATTTTAAAATAAAGACCTAGGTAGGCTGAGTGGCATTGGCATTTATAGGACTTGGCCACCGTTAATGCCTGTGTCTCCTCTATAATAGGACTCAACAGTGACTGTAAGGCGGGGAGGCGAAATTCAAGGTAGTTCCACTTCACAGTATTTCTAGGAGTGTGACAGGGGGCAGTAGTCCAACATAAATCATGGGGGCTAGTCAGTCCACCTGGCCTTGTCATGTAGAAAGAAAGTAATGTCTTTGTTGAGAACCAGGTCAGCATAAATACCGATGCTGGACAAGATTTCACATCTGTCAGGTCAAGAAGGCATGGGTGGCTGTGGGCATTTCAGGTCATCGGTTATAGCTCTAGAAGTTTGCAACCAGGAGATACAGTATGAGAAAGATGCCAAGAAGCTGGTGATCTGCAGGAACCAAGGCATCAGAAAGAGCCCTCAGCCTCCTGGCTCAGTGAGGCTACATCCTCACTAGTTTGTCTTGCCTACCTGAAGGTAGGGCATTACTCTGAGTTTCAGGAAGCGTCCTACTTTATCCAATCCTCTATTTCCCCCAGAACTAAGATTAACCCTAAACTATCAGAATCTCCTTCTGTCCCCACTGAAGCACTCTGGTGCTCAGGTCACTCTCTCTACCCTCATATGATTCAGGGTTTCTGCCCAGAGAATATTGTCACTAAACAAGATAACCCCCCTCACACATGTCCACAGGCCAACCTAATCTAGGCAATCCCTCCGCACTGGGAAATAGGATACCAGCATGAATTTAGGAAGGTACAGTTCAGCTCGTTATATCATGCCTCCTTATTGGGTCTGGCTATCTTTCTGCCTCTACTGTGCTGTGGCTGGCTGGAGTTTTGAGGCTAGGGGTCAGCACACTGAACTGTGAACTCCGCTATACCAATATCACAGTTGTTGTACGGCTGAATATATCTGGGCTATGCCCGTGCTACTTGTGTGACTCCCAACAGTGTCATCCACAGGACAACATCAGTCTCCCATGAGCTTCTCTGCAGAATTGAACATCAACTGCTCTTGAAATTGCTAACTGGGTCCATCAAGTTCTGAAGGACACACACACGAGATCTGCTCCCCTGCCCCGCCTTCCCTTCCCAACCCTGTGCAGGCAGCTCAGAGTCTTGTCCCTTCAGAGACACCTTTAACATGTTGGCATTGTTGCAAAGACCTGAATGGGCCGCTGCTGGTTCTGTTTAAGGAGCACAGAGAACCCCTGCGGCCATCTTTCATGGACACAAAGTTCATTCAAAAGTCTGTGAGAAACACATTTGAGAAGCACCCAGTGATCCATGTTCTGCCTCCTACCGTGGTGGTAAAGCACAGAGGCAGGGGAGTGCCCCAAGAAGGAGCAATTCTACATGCTCCCATGTCTCCAGGAGACAGAAGCTCCCACCCTCAAAGTGGGTGCTTTGAAAGGCTAGTTTCTTTTACTGGAGTCCCAAATTATGAGGTCCACTCTGACTAGAGTCTGCTGATAGCCGTTCTTGCTGACTCAAATTCATGTTCAGTGGATAGCCTGACTACAATACAGACTGAATGGAATCACAGCTGACTAGACTCCCTTTTTACTGGGGTCCAGCTGGTTGGAATTCCTGCTGGTTGGGATTCATGACTGGAATCACAGTTGACTAGAATCTTCTAGGATCCCTTCTGCCCTGTTGACTTACCTCAGCCTTGCTCTCCCTCCAAGAATGGGTAGGGCAGACAGCCAAAGGCAAATAAACAAAAGGGGCTTTATTGCCATGTGGGAGCAAAAATTTAAACAGGAAAGTAGAAATTCTTAAACCCGTGACAGCAAGCAAGATCCCAACCAAAAGAGGTTGGGAGTGGTTAAGCTGTAAGGCCTGGGCTAGCTTCAGGAAGCTAACCAAGAGCTTCTTCAGCCTTCCCTCAAAGTTGGGGAACCAGAGTGTTGAAATTCAGATTTATATAGTCTCAGGAGGATCCATTTCTATCCCACCCATATTGGTTAGATGTGTGTGTGCACTGAGGTGAAAAATAAAGACTAATGAGGGAAAAGCCAGTCAGACCCAGAGGAGAGAAATCCAAAGCCTGCCCAAACCAGGGGAACTTTTCAATAATGGCCAGTGTTCTGTCCCCTTGCCCCTCCCCTTTGTGCTGCAGAGAAGCCAGAAAAGAGGGTTGGGGACACTGCTGCACAAACCTCCATGGAGGATGTTCAGCTGGATTCCAGCTGCTGAGATTTTATTGGATTTTGTTAGTTATCGCCAGATGCTGACTTGGCTTACAATTGTAGCTGCCTCTGTCTCATCAACTTGGAGGTCCCTGTGACAGGATTCTTGGATCACTGAAACACCCCAATGGAGAACCCTTCACCGATTTGATCTCTCTCTCTCCCGAATGAAGGAGGATTCTAGGCCAGAAATGACTCTGGGTTCATAGCAGGCAGGATTTCCCACACTCTTCCTCCTGCAGCTCTTTGTGTCCACATAAGGAGGAAAACACAATGACCACAGGTTCAGGGATCTCAAAGTCCTGCTGTGGCTGGCCACTTTAAGTGCAGAAAGGCATGAGACAAGGACTGTTAGCAACTGCGGTCACCCTGCTCTACGCTGCTCTCCAGACTGGTTCCTACTGTCTAAATTATGTTCTTTGTCACCTCTTCTCTCCCATCTCTTCCTAATCTAGCTTCTTACCCAACCTCCCCAGGGCCTCACTCTCCTCCCACTCTTACTCCATCCACATCCACGGGTTAGCATCTTCCTACTGTGCACTTCTATTTCAATGTTTTCTTGGGTTCCTCGTGAACAGCAATGTTCTGAAGGCTCTGGTCTATAATAGCCATGCTTCTAGGTTTTAAGTTTATTACTATTTTTTAATTAAACATTTTTTAGTTTTTATACATATACTTATATTATTACATATATATATATATATACAATAAACTACCTACAGCAAGAAGAGCCATGACACAATCAGAAATTCTATAAATGTTATATTCTTAGGGTTTTGGCTATTTGTATTTGACAGTCGTGAAGAAAACATCTTTCCTATCTTGGTGCATCTAAAGGTCTGAATGTGAATCAATATCTATCATATCTCATCATTATCAACTTAAAACATCCATCTAGACCTAAAAACATCTTAACCCCTAAACAACTAAGCTTCATTATAAAGCTGAACTATCTGGTCTTCAACCCCATCAGAAACTTGAGAAAGAATAAAATTGATTACCTGAGTGTACCAGGAGTACAGGTTAGCAGCTTCCAAAATGAGAAAATTACAGTGACAGTTTGCTGCCTGAACAGTCACCCAACACTTGCTATAACATTGGAGCATCCTCTTCAGCCTTCTGGCCCAGTATATCTGACAGACATATTTGTGAGGCAGGAACTATTGAGGACTTGCTTACCCTGTCTTGACAGAGTTTGGCCATTGACTCTACTTGCCCTTTTTTGGGCAGAATTCTGTCTGTGGTAGAAATAAGCACATTTTCCCCAGTGGCTTGCTTGCTGTATTTGAAGCCATCTCCATAAGGAGTTCTTTGATGCTCATCATTCTCTTTGAGGTAGGCTGGGTGTTGTCAGGAGTTAACTTGTCTCATCAGTGAATCTTTAAAATAATAAAAAAAAAAATTTAAATACCATATTCTGTATGTCTCTGGGGTTTTGAAGACCTTGTCTATTTTACGTTATCTTTCTATACAATCATATCTCTCTGTTGTATGTAAGATGTATATTCTTGTGATAAAAGTAGACTAGTGATTGATATGACCATGATCTGATCAACTAACAATTAACTTGTATAACTTATTTATTATTTTCTTTTTTGGGGAAGGGATTATAATATAATTGCATCATTTCCTCCTTTCCCTCTCCTCTGTCCAAACCCTCCCATATACCCCACTTTGCTCTCTCAAATTTATGGCCTCTTTTTTTAATGGGGTGTGTGTGTGTGTGTGTGTGTGTGTGTGCTCTTAAATATAGAAACAGGAACTCCTCAGTCTGTATAAAGTATAATGATGCCTGTTTGTAAATATGTCTTCAGGGCTGACGATTTGGAATTGGTAAGCAGTTGTTGTGCTCTTCTCTGGGGCAGATTATTTCCCTGGTTCTCAGAATTCCTTAGTTGCCTGTTGTTCCTTCTGGAGGACTGAGGCCTTGTGGGCATGCTGCTGGTTTTGAATGAGCATTTATTTAGCATACAGTAGTGATGATGATGATGATGATGGTGGTGGTGATGATGGTGGTGATGATGATGGTGGCAGTGGTGATGATGGTGATGATGATGGTGGTGGTAGTGATGATGGTGATGATGATGATAGTGGTGGTGGTGGTGATGGTGATGATGACGGTGATAATGGTAATGATAATGATGATGGTGATGATGATGATGATGGTGGTGGTGGTGATAATGGTGATGATGGTGATAATGGCGATGATGGTGATAATGGCAGATAGGTGCAGAAGATAGAAAAAAAAATCTCAAGTCCAGGCTTACTAATATCCAGTAGAGATGACTAGGGTAGCCCAATTGGGGAAAAGAAACAAAAGGTAACATGACCCAATTAGGGGGACACACAAACATCCAGCTGACATTAATGAAGGGGCCCCTTTGAGGCAGCCAGCTTGAGTTCTGATTCAGCCTTCTCTTCATGAGTGAGCTTCTCTGGTGGGACTCCCAGCTCTTCATTTCCAATGCAGGCATTTTTACATCATGGGGTAAACAGCAGTAACACCTTTTGAAAAAGGATGATCCATTAGCCTTGTAGTTCTCAGCCTTCCTCATGCTGCCACCCTTTAATACAGCTCCTCATGTTGTGGTGACCTCCAACCATAAAGTTATTTTCATTGCTACTTCATAACTGTAATTTTGCTACTGTTATGAATCGTAATGTAAATATCTGATAGCCAGGATACCTGATATAGAACCTGAAGGAGCTGTGGCCCACAGGTTGAGAACCACTGCTCTAGTTCTTCTTATGCAATTTTTATTCTTGAGTTGTTTTGTTATTTCCTTTTCTGATTGTCCCAGAATTATAGGGGCGATAGATAGATAGATAGATAGATAGATAGATAGATAGATAGATAGATTTATAGATAGATGATAGATAGATAGATAGATAGATAGATAGATAGATAATGCCATGAAAGGAAAGATCAGAATGCTATTTGCTCATAGGACTGCTAACAACCTACTCTGGATCAGAAACTGCCCTTTGAGGAGCTGACACCTTAGCAGAAACTGAAATATGCAAGTGAGGCTCTCAAAGGACAAAGAAGAGCACCCTGGTGGTGGGATAGCAGCATGTTGGCTTGCAGAAAGGTCATGAAATAAGACACTTACCATGGCTTTAACTTGTCCTTGTGAAATACAAATACTTAGAGGAATATTCTTTGCTTATGAAAACTCAGTTGTCTTAAACTGCTGAATTATTGTTCACTTTGATTACTGATGATAGCTTGTACAAAAATCTCTTGCTTCTTAAAGAGGTCATAGTGGAATACTGAAGATGTCCAGGCCATCAGATACTATTCATGGCTTAAATTTATTTTAGTTGCACTTAATCCCAACTCTTCTATTCTTTTAAAAAAACTCTCTCTCTCTCTCTCTCTCTCTCTCTCTCTCTCTCTCTCTCTCTCTCTCTCACACACACACACACACACACACACACACACACACACACACACACACAATTTCTTGATAGTCTATTTCAAAATCTCATATCCTTGTGGTATTCTGATTAGTTTGTGATCATTTCCCTGGCAGAAAAGGCATGGATACATAAGAGAGGATCCAAGGTTGGCAAATTAGGGGGCATCTTGTGTGCCAGCTTGACTGAACAGTAGCAATTCATTGGAGTGCTGTTTATAAGAAATCTGAAGCTTTAGCCAAACCTAGAATATGATGGATTACTTTTACTTATTTCTGCCATAAGTGTGGAAGCAAGCACATTTGTTCTGCACTTTGTATTTTTAAATTAGTCTATTATTATTTCATTTCACCCAGGACCCAAATACCAATATCTTTATCATTGTTAAGTGCTCTTAACTAGAGTTACTTACTCAGCAAGAAGGAAATAAGATGTAGGTACACAGGATCTTATATCACTGCTAACTTCAGAATCATAGATGCATGTGGATAAAAGTGTAGTCTCTGTATAAGAAGGCACTGTATTGAAATGTCACCACAAGAGACTAGCATCTATCACACGTTCATGATGTCCTACACATGTGCACATATCCCATGCGGTAACAAAACCCTATTCCCTTTAGATTAATTATTTCTAGCGTTAACTATTTAATAAACAATATCACATACGATCGCAGGCTACACTGTCAGAAACTCAGATGATCACCCCAAATTTAACACAAACGTGACCTGTTTTTACAGAACACTAAATTATATGTACAAAGACACATGAGAGCCACATTATACATAGGTGGCACTCTTTTCAAATCCAGTACACAGCAGATCACTTTCAATATCATCTTGGCTGGTGAGAAGTAATGAGAAGCAACAAGGTGATTGAATCTCCAAGAAACCACTCGCATGTGTAGAGGAATGTTAATTCAGAACATGGCTGTTCTGGAAAGAGATCACATCCAAAGACCTTCTAGGTCTGTGTGATTTGGCTGGAATACAAGCATGCCTTTAATCCAGGAGACAGGGGCAAACAGATCTGAGTTCAAGACCAGCCTGGTATAGAGCAAGTATCAGGTAAAGAAAAACTTAGGTCCAGGTGTGGTGGCACATGCCTTTAATCCTAGATGAAGGTAAAGTTAGTTTGTAGAAGGAAGCACTCATGTTTGAAAGTGATAGCTAATTGTGTGGCAGAAAAGGTGACAACTCAGAGAAGAGTTGACGGAATAGGATATGCCCAACGCTCATGACAAGGGGGAAGGAAAAGGAAGCTACTTAAGAGGCAGTCAAACAGAGAGGAGGCAGTTTTTACCAGGACAGTAACAGAGAGATGGATTGCAGAGAGAGACCTCAGGTGAAGACAGAATGAGTCAGAAAATGAAAAAAAGCCAGAAGATTGGAGCAGATTGATGAGTTAGTTTGAAGTCAGGCAGAATAATATTGGGCCAAGAGAGAAGCCAGATTAAGTCAGTCAGCTGGAAGAAGAGTTTGAGCCAGTAACAGCTGAGTTGAACCAGCCAGCCCAGCACTCAGAAAGAACAAGTAAGGGTGAGCTTATTAGACAGTAAATCTCAGAGGCTGAAATCATTTTAGGCCTAGGTTAGATTGTACGGAGGCTAGAAGCTTCTAGGACAAGACCTAGGCTAGCAGAAGGAGGTAGTAAGCCTCCCAGACAACAATTGATCAAGGAGAATAAAAGTTCCTTTTTACAAGCACGGATGTCAGCCAGGATGCCCACACCAAAATAGGTGCTATAATTAAAATGTATTATCTCAGAGCTGGTAGCACCTGGTAGCTTCTGGGAAACGGACACTTCTCTTTAAGTCACTTTTCTTTAATTATGTGACCCTTGGTAGGTTGAACACACACCAGGACGAATCCCACTCTCAAGACTAGCTAGCAACACCAAGTAGCCTCCACGGGGAAAGAAAAAAGTGAAGGAGGAAGAGGAGGAGAAAACGGAGGAGGCAGAGAAAGAAATAATCTCAAAATTGGATGGGAAGGGCTGGAGAGGTGGAGGGAGTTGGAATGGGAGGGTTTGGGGACGTGAATATGCTAAAAAACACATTGTTCAAAATTGTCAAAGAATTAATAAAAATATTGAAAAAAAAAAAAAAAAACCCCGTGACATCTTTCCTCAGAGTCTTTAGGACATCCAATTACACTGTATAAAATTGTTTTTTGCCTTATGAAAAGTCATGTTTTTTAAAACAACAAAAATTGTTTAAACTATATTTTTATTATTTTAATAACAAATAAGAAAGGCTAGCTGAACACCCTCAACAATGCAGCATATAATTTAGTTATCGAATGCAACAAAAGCAGTTTTGGTGCCTAAGCCTATTCAAATGGCTCCATTTACCACTACTCAGTTTGAGGAAAAGGCCTTCCGAGGTTGGAAATCCTTCACTAACATTTCACTAACTCACTCCCAGCCTTGCTCTCAAAGATTTCCCCCACCTTACACCAAACACCCTGGCACTGATACCTGGCTGTGAACTGCTAAGTCTCCGCAAATGCGGTTCAGTTTGCTGTGTTTCAGCTGCAGTGAAGGACGGAAAATAGTTGTCTGTAAAGTTTTCTGTTTGTTTCCCACCCCCTACCCCCCCCTTTCCGCCCCCCATCTCCAAGACCCTTAGTTTGCCTTTTCTTCCCAGTGAGGATGGCTGGGTTTTACAGATGGGTTAGACACAGCAGCTCCTGCAAGGGAGAAATCATCTACAGAGAAGAACGTCTAGAGTCCCGCGCCCTCAGAGGCTTCCAACGGGAAGACAGCTTTCCACATTCATGGTTGTTTCCTAAGGAAGGGGAGAAAGGGGACAAGAGGGGAGAGAAAAGGAGTGGGGAGTCTCTTTGTATCTGTGTCCAATATGGTCTCTTTTGATTTTTCATTCTCCATAGTGAAGGGCTCCCCAGGGATTCTCATCTGTTACAGACTCGGCTGTACCTGCCTGCCTGTGTGAAAGTTGCTCAGCTGCTGCCCGGATGAGGGGAGCAGATCACATCTATCTCCCTGGCATCCGCTGAGCCCCGCGGCCTGCAAGGATCACGTCCCACGTGGAGCACAAAGGCAGGTCTGGAGAGAAAGGCCGACCTTGTGCATTGTTGGGGACTCTTTGTGTCAGCCTCTAGGGGTCAGCGCTAGCTCCACATTCCTACTTACCCTGTGAGACAGGAGGGGCGTTCCCCTGTACAGGGTGAGGTCTCCAGCTCCCTCCTCTACAAAAATGCAAGATGATTAATGGTCAGCCATTTCCCTACTGCTTACACCACCACATAAAACTGAGGACATCAATTCAGCTGACATTTTTGAAGAGCAGTTTTTCTGTTCGGACACAAGGCAATATTTTAAATTGTGATTTTTAGGAACACGGGATACAGAATTGAATTTTGTTTTCAATTTAATCAGTGTCCACTGGCCTCAGAAAGGACATGGAATATCAGTTATCATCTTCTTCAACGTCATTACCCATCATTAATTAGCTCTAGTTAGTCATCAGTCACATGACTGGAGAGTAAAGGTCAGAGTGGACACGCACAGAGAAGTGGTAAAATGATGAGAGTCAGAGATTAAGAAAAAAAATTCTAAAGCATAGAAAACTTTAAAGTTTGATGTCATACTTTATATTGCCCAAAACATTTCATTCAGACATACGTAAGAAGCACTGAGCAGACAGATACAGTATGGGATTCCTTAAAGTTCTTATGGTCTCTAGAAACAGACCAGATACCTTAACATTCTTACACCTGGCATTCTCAGCGCCCTGGGCTCAATCCCATTGCCACAAAGAAAAACAGAGAAGAAAAGAAAAGAAGTCCGACTTGGTTGCTCATGTTTGCAATCTTAACTCTTGGGAGGCTGAGGCAGGAGGATTGCTTTGAGTTCAAGGTCACCTTGAGCTACATAATGTTTGAGAATAGCCTGAGCTACAGAGTTAAGACCCTGCTTCAAAAAGTGGAAATGAAAGAAAAAGAAAGTACCTTATGTGTCTTATGTATACTGCTTTTTCTCAAAGTTGATTTATTTAAAAGGTGGGGGGAGGGGGCTGCTGGACACTGGACCATCTTTGGTCTTTCCCTGCCTGTACACAAACTTCTCTTCTCCTCCCCAATAACAAAATGTTGCATTGTGATTTAAAGAACATAATTTTTCAAGAATTAAAACTTTTTCCTAAACCTGTCTGATGTATTCTGCTTGGGAGGCATTTGCCAATGCAGAGTTGGGAACACTGAGGCGTCCGCTATCTGCAGTGTCTGCAAAACACCATATGTGTGCTGTGTGCTCATTTGCATTTCCCCTTCCTGTGACTAGACCTCCAGTCCAGTCCCCAGTGCAGAAAAACACTCACCAGTGACTGTGCCCTGGGACATAGATTGTCGCCGCCTTTAGTCATGGACTACCTTTTCCTGCTGGCACTGTGTCTTTAAGAAAGGCTTTCCCTATTTCCTGTTTGCCTTCCTAGCTCCCCTATCTAAGAAGACTCTGAAAACAGCCATTAAAAAAAAAAAAAAAAAAAAAAAGCCAGTTCACTGCAGTCCCATTCGTTCCGCCCTGCCCCCAGAAAAAAGCAAATATTTTCAGGTTGACTGAAAGTTTAACTTTGTTACTCTTTTTTTTTTTTCAAGGAAATCCGGCGTGACACGGCACGTGTTAGTGCTCTCTTACTTAACAAATTACATGTTTTAGGTGTGTTTTTTTTTTTTTAACCTAAGTTAAAAGCTGTGCAAATATCCCTTGTCTGTGTTTGCATTGTATGTGGATTTCCATGGTGCCACCTCGAACGGGTGTGTTTGGTGGCATTCGGAAGGCTTTCTGCCAACATTCGCTCCTTGTAACTCACCACTCCATAGTAAATACCATGTTCAAGAACATGGTGTTTTGGGGTTTGGGGCTTTTTGTTTTTGTTTTTTGTTTTGTTTTGTTTTTGACAGCTGCATTCAATTACTTTCCTGTGAGTTGTCAAAAAGCAGAGGTGGGGCAGATTCATATCAATTAGGCTGCCTTTGTCCTATTTTCTAAAACAGCTGATCTTTTGTCAAGGTAGAAAGAACCATCAAGGTTTCCAACTTTCTCAACAATTTCTTCAAGGTTGGAAGGGAAAAAAAAAATCACAGAAGTCAGAAAACCTAGCTTTTCAATGCTGCACCAAATTGTCATCCAGGTGACAATATATTTTAGAATGGGACTTGAATTGCTTTCCATTTTCCTTTCCTGAGGCAATGATGTCCTGAAGGAATGCTACCTTTTGGGGGAGGCAGGGATCGCATTGGAAAGATGAAGCAGAGCCGCGAGGCAGCCTCTTTCTGCCCTGGTGACCGAATGCACCAATCCTTTCTTTGCTTCCTTAGAGAACTTGCCAAAATGTTTTTGCCTTGGGTAATGAATGTTAAACTGGTCCTGCCTGGGGAGAAATCCTTTCAGCCAAGCACTCTCCCCAGTAATGTCCATTTATATATTCTATAGACATAAATCTCTTCTTTTTCTTTGCCTGCTTGCAGCCCCTGCCCTCATGTGGGGGACTGCCGCTCACAAGTTTTTATTTGGGTTGGACAGGTCAACCTGCTATACCCTGTGGCAGGTGATCCCACACACAGCCAGGAGCCATGAAGGTATTTTGAAGGCTCCCTCTGTGAAATAATGGTGGGGTATCTTTGTCTGCCTCTCTGGAGCTCTGTATGACAGGCTCTGCTTCGTGACAGATGGCTGTCCACACGTTGACCCTGACGTATTTCCAGCCAGCCTGCCTTCCAGTCCCAGTGCAGGGCAACCAATCTCATGTTCTTCCAGAAAACACACACTTTTGACTCATAAAGGGGGAAAGGTGTAGCTGGTGACAGCCATGGAGGTCGTTTAGGGCCAGATTTGGAGAACTGAGGAAATACAGAGGGTAAGACATCCAAATAATGTTTATCAGGCAAATGCCACAGTCCACCTTAGTGTTTCTTCCACTAGTGAAATCTCATTTCTGTTTTCCCTTTTGATTCCTTTCCCAGTCTGTCAACTCAATATTGTCTCCTTTAAAAGTCTTATTTCTGACCTGTTTTGCCCATCTTCATTTATTTGTTTTCCTTGATTTTCTTCTCTACTATTCCATACGCACAACTTCATGCTAACTCCAAAGCTGCATATTCCTGTGCTCTGTTTCTGCGTGTTGCACAGTAGAACACTCAGCCAGTGGCTGTGACTGGGACCGGTGATGTGTGTGACATGCCTCTGTGGCTGAATCACCAACACAAGAAGCCAGCAATACTTAAAGCTGAACTAACAGCGCAGGAGGTTTTCACAGTGAATAGAATTTCCCATTGTTCATCTAAGTCTCCCGAGCATTTCACGAGTGACATTTGGGGTGATATAATCCTTTGTTGTTGGGAGGGAGTCACCCAGTACATTTCAGGGTTTTTGGTGAAGCTCCTCCCTTGGCTTCAGAAAAAAAGAAAATGTCTTCTAATGTTGGCAAATATTTCCTGTAGAGACCAAGATCACCCACCTAAGAACCATCCGTGGAAATCAGCTCCTGGGGTGGTAAAAGCATTCTGTCTCTAGTGACAGCCACTAGTATCACATAGCTATTGCCACTTGAAATGTGGCAGATATGCTGTAAGTTCAGGAATACTGGTGCATAGTACACACCTGTAATCACAGCACATGAGAGGTGGAGGCAAGAGACTCAGGAGTCCAAACTTGCCAGGTACACAACAAGATATGTTTTAAGTGCAAGATACACAACAACTACTTAATATAAAAAATTATTAAGTATCAAGCCAGTGAGATGGCTTAAGTGGTAAAGGCACCTTCGGCCAAGCCTTCTAACCTTACTTAGTTCAGTCCAAAGGACCCACATGGAAGAAAGAGAGAATTGACTCCTGAAAGTTGGTCTCTGGCCTATATATACATGGACACATATACATTTTAATCACATTAATGATTTAATATTCATTATATGTTGAATAAAATACATGTTTGTTATATATCAATAAAATATATATGTTAAATATATGATAATTTGAACATACTGAGTTAATAAATTCAATTAAATTAATTTCATCTTTCTTTACTATTTTTGGCCTCTAATTAAAATAGCATAGTTCCACGAGTATTAAATATCTGTGTGATTTTTTTAGTAAGTCTCTCCTTTTCTAGACCTTGCTTCCTGTAAATGTAGTGTCAGTGAATTGTACTTAGTGACTTGAATCTGACACCTTGAGTTAGATCAGCTATGTTTAGTCAAGTACTTAAAGCAAGCACCAAAGTTGCCTTGAGTTCCAACCTCTGCTCCCCCTACTTTCAGATCCAGCTGGTCTCATGTCAGAGGAGTGTGTCCTATAGAAGGCCAGCTGAGAAAGACACCCCACAGGTAAGTGAATAGGAGACATACTGGATTAAGCAACTTTAAACAACTCCATTTAACAGCTGCTGGTTTCAAAACCTTTACTATGTGAAACATGCAGCAAGTCAAAAGAAGCAGGGAGCCAACATTTCCCAGTGTTAGTTTTTTTTGTTTGTTTTGTTTTTTTTAGTATGTAAGAAAACTATTCAATAGACATAGTGTAAGAATGTGACATGGACAATCAGAATGACTGTCCCTGTTAAATACAGGTGGTGGGATCTCCTGAGACTTGCTGGAGGCTGTTTGACATTAGATCCAGAAATCCATTTGAAATAACCAGATATACACTCCTGATTAAGCAGTTTAGGGCATCACATGACACAGAGTTCAATTTGCTGGCCAAGGTCAGACAAAGACTGTGTCAAGCCCAGGCCCCAAATCCCAGTCTTCTGACTCCCACAAAGCTCAAGCCATGTGTTTTTGTTAATGCTCATGGCCAGTGCTAGATTTTGGATCATGTATACCTCTGTGGACTTCATTCTGATAGTGGGAATTCACTGAGGCCAGCAGTGACACAAATGATTCATATTTTAGAGGGGACTCTCTGGGTACTGTGGATTCATATTAGAAACTTAAAATGGGAGGTCAGGGGAAGGCAGGAGCAGAGGCAGGTAAAAAGACTCTACTAATTGTCAAGTGTAGGAATTATAGATATGAACCTTCATGCCTCCCAAGATCTGAATCTTGATTACCAAAGATATTTTATGCATTGACTGGATTGATTGTCTTTGTATCCTGCCCTGTGAATATAAAAGACTGTACAGTAAATGACCAAAAATGTGCTTAAAGTTTAGATAAAAATATTATTTTATGAATGAGAATTAGGGGCTGGAGAGATGGCTCAGAGGTTAAGGGCACTGACTGCTCCTCCAGAGGTCCTGAGTTCAATTCCCAGCAACCACATAGTGCTAACAACCATCTATAATGTGATCTGATGCCTTCTTTTGGCCTGCAGGTGTACATGTAGACAGAGCACTGTATATATAATAAATAAATATTTTTTTTTAATTGTGGGAATAAGCCAGGCATGGTGGTGCATGCCTGTAATCCCAGCACTCAAGGAGACTGAGGCAAGCAGCCTGCTCTACAAAACGAGCCCTGGACAGCCGAGATTACACAGAGAAACCCTGTCTCCAAAAAACCTAAATTAATAAATAATAAATAAATAAAGGAAGGAAGGAAGGAAGGAAGGAATGGAAATTAACCCACATACATTTTCTCTCTATAAATAGTGTCATTTGTCTCAAAGGTAGAACAAGGCACCTAGAAGAAACAAGTGGCAGTGTAGGTCTCCATATGACACTGTTCTGGACTCAGGTCCCCAAGTCAGAGTGTGACCTACATATCAGTCATCTTTAGTAGTCAGTGCTCAGCTCTACTAGGAGCTCCAGGTTCACTGTCTGCCAAAGGGCATGTTGTGTTCTGCCTGGCAGGAGTAGCTGCACTAACCTAGATTGTGACTTGGCCTGTCTTCCCCAATTCTTCCCAAGATCTACACTGGGTTGCGCCAATCGATGGTATCTCATTACCAAGAATTTTTTTCAACAGCCTCTCCCAGCTCCTGAAGTCATGTTGGAGATCAGTTTTACTCACTTGGAAGGCGTTATGCAATTCTTCATACACACTATTAGTAACAGTCACCAGGGCCTCTTCTGAAGACTTGTGGAAGGCAAGTGCTCCATTCAGTGCACTTAACTCATATTCTAGTTGATAAAATGAGCGTTAGATTTGGATCCAAATGACCCACCTTTAAGTCCTTATTTATAAAATCTGGATATGGCTTATGTCTCTTTATAAAAATAATGAACATAAAAGGACTTTATAAACTGCTAAAAAGTGATATGCAAATTAGTATAGATTATCACTAGCTGTTGGAACGTCAGGAAGAAGCCCCATCTGAACCAATGGTCAAATCAATGTAATCAGCCCTTCATGCTACAGAGCACAGCTCACATTCTAATTAAAAGTTTATCAAAAGCTGTAACTATCAAGAATAACCAGAATCAAAGATTGGTCATGTTTGCTTTAGCAGTAAATATTAATTAGGCTTCCATCAACATGAATAGTCAGTTGTTATAAATAATGACTACAATTTCGCAATGAAAATATTCTGTGAGCTAGTGCACACACCCCTGACATCTTTATTTGTAAGGCCTAGAACAAGTCACTGTGATGTGTCCCCAGGTGGCAAAGGCCACATTGCCTCTTCTTTCCTCTTTCTATAGGGTCAGCCCCTTTTTCTGCTTTTAGAAAATGATTTTGAGCTTCACAGTGCAAAATATTTAAACCACCACATAAAATACAGAGATTCTGGGAAAATAATGAACCAGACTAAAGGAAGCTGGTCACAGAGCTGACAAAGATCAGAAAACTGGCATCCTTGTTGTCGTCGTCATCATCATCATCACCATCATCATCATCATCATCCTGATAGTATGATAGTTAAGTTTCTAGAACATAAAACTGCATGGCTGGGCATGGTGGCACACGCCTTTAATCCCAGCACTTGGGGGGCAGAGGCAGCTGGATCGTTGTGAGTTCAAGTCCAGCCTGGTCTACAAAGTGAATCCAGGACATCCAAGGCTGCACAGAGAAACCCTGTCTCAGAAAACCAAAACCAAACAAACAAAAAACTGCATGGCTTATGGTTCACCTCTTTCTCATTTTAAGTTTTTCTAGCAGCTCAGCAAGTATTGTGCTTCCATTTTCCACGTGATGGAATTAACCTCAGAAAGCTGTGGCAGCTGACCTCTGTCACTTAGTTGCTCATTTATGAGAGAGATCCAAAACATTTTGGGTTTTGTTTTTTTCCAATAAAGTAATTATATTGCTGAACTTCTCCAATTTTAAAGTTAATCTACATTACGAGAGACCTACTCCATGGTGTGTAGAAGTGAGCACTGAAAGGTAGAATAAAGGGAGGAGAATGTTGAACTAAATTGTAAATCTGAGTGAGACAAGTAAAATTTACAGTGGCTTGGACTAAAAAGCAAAAAGCCAAGAAACAGGTTCTTGAGTTATTGGATTCTTCTATTTAGGTGAGGAAGGTAGATGTTTTTAAAGATTTATTTTTTTAAGTGTGTGTGTGTGTGTGTGCGTGTGCGTGTGCGTGTGCGTGTGTGTGTGTGTACCCTTGAAGGCCAGAAGAGGGTGTTGGAGTTATAGGATCTGGTGTTAGTGAGCCACTCAACTTGGCTGCTGGTACTCAAACCCCAGTCCTTAGCAAAAGCAGTGTGTTCTCCAACACTGAGCCATCTCCGCAGCCCAAAGGTAAAGATTTAATCTTTCAATAAATGGTTACCTTTCCTTTCTACTAAAAAAAAAGATTATTGCCATCTGGTAAATTTAAACATTCATTTTTAGCATTCTTACTATAATCAAAGAAAGTTAAATGGAAAGCATATAATTGTTTTTCTATCTATTCATAAAGGCAGTGCCTATTATTCTTATTTTTAAAAGGGAAATCATTTATTTGTTAGTAATCAATACTGAAAATATTAATGCTGAAAAAATAAATACTGAAAAAAGACTTTAATGTGCTGTGATTAGTTTAATTCAAAGCACATCTGGAAAGAAATCTGAAGCTTGTGGCACATGTGTGTTCCTTCACCCAAACCACTGCTATGAATATGTGCATAGTGTGTTTCTGTTTTGTTTCTCGGGGGCTCAGAGAACTCTCTCTCTGCAGGGTGGGTACCTGGAGCTCTTCCCATGCACTACCCAGGTTGAGCCATCATATTGAAACTGTCAATTCTTTTGATAGCTCGGCCCATTTCACTGCCATCGGGCTATGCCTCTTCATCAAAGTCACTTCAAAGACCCCAAACAGATTGATTCACATCACCAAAATGTTTTCAGGAGGAGGAGGAGGGATGCTTGTCTTACATCCCTTTGAACCTTCTGCTACCCACTTACCACTGTTTACTTTGCACGGCCTATGGCTGAACCATGGAAATTGGAAAACAAACTCCTATTCAGTAAGTCATGTCAAAGGTGACTGCCGAGCCAGAGAGTTGACTGTGGGACAGACATTCTTTCTGGTCAGGAGGCCTCTTCTGCAGTGCTGCTGTCTCCACAGTTACATACCTGTCCATGGAAGCCTTCCGTTTAGCTTGTCTACGTGGGAAGTCCTAGACGATGCCATCAATCTGAGAGATGAGAGAAATGCCCACTTGACACGCTAACAATAGTTGTAGAGAGGAAAGAAGAAGAAAGAAAAAAAAAGAAAATTAGCTAGACCGTGAGCAAAGTTATTTTGAGCTGTACCGTGGTTATAGAGACAATTTGATGGTCACTGTGTTTAGAAGCGTACTTTGTACTATGTCAGACACACAGTTAAGCAGGGATTCCTATTTAAGAACATGAAACAGGCACTTTCCAAAGACTCGGCGAAGAGCAGGCCAGGAAGCAGCCACATCCCTGAGTTTTCTTAGTAGAGAAACAGATTCCACAGTATAACGAAACTCTAGCATGCATCTCTGCTTACTTATCCATGGGGAATGTAAATCCTACTGATGATTCTTATAGCAGAATCAGGAGAGGGATATAAAAGATGCCAAATTTGAGTGTCTTATGAGTGCTATTGTTCCTGAACCGGAATTGATGCTATTCTTATGCTTATTAGAGAGTTAAACATGGGAAAACATTAACACCAAACTCTTGAGAGGTACATTTAATTTAAGTATAGCTTAAGTTCATTTAAATGTTAAAAAAAAAAAAATAGGAACCAGGATCTGATTATTTGTCTTTGAATATGCATTTTTATCTCTTGATGGCTTCTTAAGGATTTATTATGAACTTTTTACACAATGCGCATGGGGAAACCTCTGAGAAACTCTCCGCTATACCATAGCCATCACATCATTTGACTTTATTTGTTGGATGCTTAGCTGATGGCTTCCTCCATGATGGGTACCACTCCTGTCACCTCACTAGGATTGAAGTGAATCCTTATGGGAAGGTCCTGGTTCAAAGTGTTTGCTGCCAAAATCACAGCACTCTCACTAGCTGGTCTTGAGGGCAAGGTGCAAACTCCATCTGCTTACCCAGACGTGGCTCTAGGGAGGACATTCTGAGAGGAGAGTTTGCAGACAAGATGTTGAGGAGATGTGAATATGTATATTTAGTACCAGTTTTCTTTGATATTCTATTTATAAAGCATTGAAAACATACCGATATGGTGATTTAAAACATTTCAAAGTGGTATTTTCAAGCCTGATTAAATAAAAAATATGGGCTGAGAGCACAAATTCAAATATACAGTGAGGCAATTTAAACATGTGGTGAAGAGATATTGATTTAAATAATAGACTTTTAAACGCCATTATGGCCTCAATGTACTTGGAAAAAAATTTTAAGGAAATGAGAATAAGACAGTGTGTACTCATTACAGAAAATCACAAGCAATAAAAATGCAGGACTGTGGTGCAATGGCTACATCTGTAAAACAACTCCTGTCCAACAGGCTCGGGGAACACTGCAGAAGAGGGAGCAGAAAGTTTGTCAGAGACAGAGAATCAGGGGTCTTGTTATGAGGCTGTGTCTCATGGTAATGTGAGAAGCTACACCCATAAAGTCTCACCAACATGACTGCCTAACAGGAGATGAACAAGGACAACAACAATAGATATGCCAAATTAGACAGGGGCAAGACTGTGAGGCCTCAGCCCTACACAAAGAACTACAGGCAATTAAGGAATGCCCCAAGTGGGAGATACAGTCTTCCCTAGGGAAGCACACACCAGCTGATTATCCATTACTGAATGGTCAGTCTTTAAAACATACATATGAGTAACATTACATAGACTGAGCAGGTTATGTTTAGGAATATATGTGTATATACACATATGCATGTAATAGCAATTAATGAAAAAAGAGGCCATGCCTTTGAATGAGAGCTAGAAAGGGGCAGGTGGGAGGGTTTGGAGGAAAAAAGAAGGGGGAAATAATGAGGTTATATCATAATCTGAAAAATAAAAGAAAAATATTAAAAGTGTCTATATCATAATCTGAAAAATAAAAGAAAAGTAGTAGTAGTGTCCTGTGTTAAACCCAGTGATGATGACAGCAATCTCATGTCTTCTGCACAGAAGCCACCATGCTTGCAGTGTTCCTACAGATCTCCTGCAGCTCCTTAGACTTAGATTCCATATGCCCTACTAAGTGCTGCACATTGTGACCTCACTTGTCTAGGCTATGACCTTCTATAATGCTGTGTATGGGCCAGAAAAAAGAAGGAGACAAGCGTTATGTAGTTTTGAGACGCATGATACGTCATACTAGATACCTTCTTACAACTTATTATCTGTTCTTTACACCTACATGATACATCGTACTAGATACCTTCTTACAACTTATTATCTTTATACCTGCCACTTCCCTAAAGAGCAATCTCCTAGAATATTGTCAGTAGACCATACATAATAGATAATAAAGTTTAAATATTTCCTTGTTATCATCATGTTGTTCTCTAGAACTATAAATAATGGTGGCTATGTATATTTTATAGCATTAGTGGAAAATATAGCAAAGACTTTAACTTTTTAAGCATCACTTTAAAGTCACCAGATTACTTCAGCCTGTGGACAATTACTACTGGAGGGGGTGGGTGACAGATCTGATAAAGTTACTATTGGCATATAAAACCGCAACAAATAATTTTTGTTTGCTTAGACAAACAAATAGGTTTAAGTAATGTTGTACATATTAAAATAAATCTATTCCAGCTCACATTCAATTTCCTATCTGTACTTTCTCTTTTGTAAAGCAAATCTGCACACCGAGCTAAAACTAACACCTGCCAGAGACTGCGCATTCATAAACAACCAATGCATCAGTTCTAAGCCTGTGGGTCACGACCCCTTTGGGGGACAAAGGACTTCTCACAGGGGTCGCCTAAGACCACTGGAAAACACAGATGTTTACATTGCAAGTCACAACAGTGGCAAAATGACAGTTATAAAATAAGAACAAAATAATTTTATGGTTGGGGGTCACCGCAGCATGAGGGACTGCGTTAAAGGGTCGCAGCATCAGGACAGTTGAGAACCACTGAACTAGTGCCCACAGCCCTATCACGCAGACGGGGACCAGTCTCATCAGAAACAGCTGATAATCACATCTGCCATAAATGAGCGTTTTCACCATGCTCTCACTAAGCACGTGTGGAACAATGCCTTGCAATGACTCTGTGAGGTGTGCTCTCACATTACCTCAGTAAGATGAGGAAATGAAGGCCCAGAGAGCAGAATAAACTACCTTGTTGGTGGTGCCAAACCTGCATTACTAGTTTTTGTGTTTCACTTCTTCCTCTATGCAACTTGTACCACCCTGGTGACCCAATAGATTTGGTAAAACAGCAATACCCACTAATTTGGGGGGGGGGGTCTCTGTGTTAACTAGTAAGGCGATTGATTCAGTTTTAAAACTATAGCCCAAGAAACAGGTATGCAAAAACCAAGTCCTGAACAAATCTGGACCGATTGAGGGAATGGCTGCGAAAGATAGTCCATTTTGACTCCAGCGATCATTCGATTGCTGCCAGTGCCATAGCTACACACACAAGTGGAGACTAGTGTGAGACTAACCACTTTGTTTTCCAGTGAAGCAAATTAAATAATGTCTTTGAACTCTGATTCAATATCTGCCTCTCTAAATTACACCAATCAGAATATAGTAACTAGATCAGATCTCTGGGGACTTCAGAATTGTGTTTGGACAAACAGGGAGATGCCAGTGTGTCTATTTATCTTGAAATGTGCATTAATCCCAGAGAGTAGTCCCCACCTACCGGTGATAGGCTTGCCTCCAACTGAATTATCCTAGAACCTCGAATTTCTCTCCTCAGCCTTTTGACATTGCACACGATAGAATGTAAGTCTATTCCTGCCAGCAACAGATGCAGAGTACCAAAGAACTGGGTTGCATGGACAATAGGCGTGTGCATGCCTGGTGGAGTTAATTAGATGCAGGACCCATGAACAGTTTCTGCAGATGTTCACAACAAATCGGTTGGGCTAATTTTCTCACACTCTACTGCCTGATCTATTTTCTTTTCCCCAAAGTCTCCTCTTCATCATATGGTACCTAAATGAGAGCAAGCTCCCTTCGGCTCCCGGAATCTGGATACTCTGTCTGATGTGTGTGATATTAGCAGCATGCCAACCAACTGAGCTGACCCACCAGCCATTGATGAGTGTGATATTGAAGAGACATGGCTTCTTGTAGTTGAGGCCTCTTTCTTATGGTCATGTCTAGCTTGCATGCTCTAGCACACAACACACACATAATGGTTTCTCTGAGACACACAATCAAATAATTAGGAAAATAAAACAAAACAAAACAGCAGCTATATTTATCTGGGCTACAGAAGCTAAATCAAGAGCTAGTAGTGGTCCCCAACATAAATGGAAAGCTTAAAGATTGCATCTTATTCCCCAAAGATGTAGGGAACCACATCAACATACATTAAAATATTGGCATTTAAAAAGCTTTCTGTAGCCTGGTGTGGTGGCACACGTCTTTAATCCCAGCACCTAGGAGGTATAGGCAGACCACCCTGATCTAGAAAGCAAGTTCCAGGAGAGCCAAGGCCACAAAGGAGAAACCCTGCCTTGAAAGAATAAAATAAAATAAAATAAAATAAACAGCTTTTTATACCAGAGTAAAATGCAGACTTGAAATAGGAAGCAGACTGTTTGGGTGCTTGTCACATTTTCAGCACTATTGAGACAGATTACCTTAGCGATAAGATGTAAGCATATCTCTGTGTATATATACATACTCACATGCACATATACATGCTGGAGATTAAACTTGGGGCCTTAGACATGCTAAGAACAGGTTCTATAACTGACCAGCACCCCCCCCACCCCCACCCCAGCCCAAGCTGTTACTTTGTGATTCTGTGTCACTTTTCTATTCTACCAGTGTAGCCAGGGACATGAGGTCATGGGAATACTAGAATTTGACACATATTCTTTCCTTTAATTTGCACAGGATTAGAATCAGGCAGGTAAGTTATTATTTTGATTTATCATAATTTCTCCCTAGGGCATATTTAAAACATTTAGCACCTCAGTAGTGACACAGCAGGAAGGAGAGATATTATGTGTGTTCCATGCTTGCTGTTTTCCTCACCATTCCATTTGGGTCTCCCTGAGTCTCAGCTACCTGTGGGTGTTATCTAACCTCCCCAGAGTAGATGGGTTCTTCATATCGCCTCTTTAAAAGCGTTTCTTTTGAAGTGGGCAGGAGTTAATGCAGGACTCACACCTGCCCAGCGTGAAGAGAATAACTGACTGTGAGGGCTCAGCCCTAAAAGGAACATCCACATCATCCTCCACTCCCACTCCATGGGTCAGGGGACAACTTAGAAGGGGCTGGAAAGGATTTAAGACCCGGGGGCTGGAGAGAAGAGCTGTGAAGTACTGTCTTCAGAATTTGGCATGGCTATCATAGACATGAACTCACAACAGTTGTGGTTACCTACACAAGACCACTACACAGTCAAGCCAGTCAAAATTCCAACATAAATAAGAGAGGGTCTCATAAGGCCACAACACTAGCTGAGCATTTAGCAGTTGACAGTGGCCTGGGGAGGAACTGTCATTTGTCTTTGAGAGTTGTGGCCACCGACAGGTTGCCCAGTCTCCAGCGGATGGCTCCACAACCACATGCACATGGCCAGCACCACTTAGACATAGTGAGACATGCGTTGTGAGAAGAGGGCACGGAGTATTGATGGGACACATTGGAGGAAACGCGAGTAGGGAGCTAAAGGGGAAGTAGATGGATATGCTAATAGTGTATTATATGCATATATGAATTTCTCTAAGAATGCATGAAATTCAATAAATAACCTCTCACAGCAAGTTCTGAGGTTTTGTGAAGCAACCTTGTCTTCTTCCCATATGTAATACCCACTGCTAAGTACAGGTTGGGTTTGGGTAAAGATTTTTGTCAACATTTCTCTCTCTACCTAGTGTGTGTGTGTGTGTGTGTGAGAGAGAGAGAGAGAGAGAGAGAGAGAGAGAGAGAGAGAGAGAGAGAGAGAGAGAGAGAGAGAGAATGGCTGGATAAATGTAATGGTACACATATAGAGATCAGAGGACAACTTTCAGGAATTGTCTCTTCCACTATGGGACCTGGGTATGGAACTCAGGTCCTCAGGGCTACACAGTAAGTGCTTTTACTTGCTGAGACATCTCACTGCCCGCCCCCCTTTAAATAGTGTACTTTAAGAAAATAATTTGTTAAAACTTGTATGATTTTTAATGGTCTTTTTAATGCGTTAAGAATGAGAAATTGACTCACGGGTACCTTTTATCTGGGCACCCTTCTGTCTTGAGATAGGACAGATGCGTGGCCTTACCAGGCTGCTTGGTGGATAAGAGAGTTAAGGTTATTGTCAAACAAGCACTCACACCCACAGAGAGGAATACATTTCCTTTTTGCCTTTAAAACTAAGACTTAGAAAGACTTATTTGTATACCATTTATCCTAATTCCTATAGTTTTTGGTAACTATATGTATTAGCTCACTATGAAAAAGAAAATGTTTAAACACAATAAGCTCCTAAAAGTTTCCAACAGTATGCAGCAAAGAGAGCGTACTGGCTTTTTTTTTTTTAGATTTACTTTTTAATTATTTAATTTTTGATAATTTCATACATGAGCACTGACTGCATCTACATCAGTACTCCCCTCCAACCCTAACATCCCCCTGTGCACTCTGACTCCTTAATTCATGACCTTTTCTTCTCTATCATCATTGGTAAACACACCATAGACCCATCTCCACGTGTGTTCACACAACCTATGTAATCCATTAAGCATTGCTTATATGCACATGTGTCCAGTGTTGACCACTTGAGAGTGGAAAACCTATGTTTATTGTCTGTCTTCGGGGGTTGTTATTCTGTTTAGCACATGTAAATTGTCCATAAAGTAACATCACCACTTATGTGAAAAGCTGTTTTCTCCCCTATTTTTCAAGGACAATTAAATATATATACAAACTTACCTGCTTAAATAGAGGATACTATATCTCTGAGACAAGAGATTTGTAAAAACATTCTGGAGACTAGTGGCTCGTGTTTTCTTTAAAGCTTTCTAGGATGTGACCTTCCTTAATTCTGATTCTAGGAGAGTGTTAATGGTTTGTATTTCTCATAGCAAGTGTACGGTAAGTGACTGAACTGTAAAAGGTCCACAGTTTAAGTGTGCAACATGTGCCGCCTGGGGGCCACTTTGATGGGATGTAAAGAGACAACCTCTAATTCTTCTCATAGGAATTCGTGATTCCTGTCAGGCCAGAACCAGAGAGGAGTCTGTCTTTTCCTGGCCTGTCAATGTTTTGATGATCTCTGCCCCAAGGTCCACTTTCCGGCACTTCTGTTTTCGTGCTCTACTGTGTCCCTCTACAAAGCGGGGAGCACACTGGGGCTGGGAACGGGCTTGGCAAAGAATGGCCCTCTTCTGTGGGACATCCCAGAGGTGACCCAGATTGAGACCACAGCATCCCTAGGATGCTGACCCGACCCTGGGAACTCTGGAAATTGACACGGGGTCAGGAACTGATGTCCCTTGGATGCCTGCAGTGCTGTTATATGACCCCATCCCACTGGGCGGCTGTCAACATCACAGTGGACAGGCATTTTGACTAGAAACCTGCCTTATTGTGAGAGGTTGCACTAGGGTGAAAGGAACGCTTGCATACAGAGATCTGCGGGAGGACAGCTTGGGAAATTATGGAGCACTTGACACGTGTGTCCCAGGTTCTTCTTCATCAGGCTGACTTCCTCACGTTTCTGAAGATCAGGATCACAGGTGATTCGTCTCCCGCCCCATCCTTCCCCCTATAAAACGCAATGCTGTCAAGGTCATTTTGGCACAATTAGTGTTTATTTTACAAGTTACAAAAAACAACAACAACAAAACAAAAAGCAAAAAAAAAAAAAAAAAAATCCCCACTTCCCTTTTGCTTCTGTGTTTGGCAAGCCACTTACTCCTCTATGTACACGAAAGTGAGAGATCTAAAGAAAAAAATAATCAAGTCTTGGAAGTCCTTTATCTGTGTCCTCTTAACTCAGATTCAAATGACGTGTGTGTACATGCGCAGTGTGTGTGTGCATGCATGTGTAGATGCGTGTGTGCCTGTGTGCGTGTGTGTCTGTGTTTGTGTCTGTGACTGTGTCTGCATCTGTGTCTGTGTCTGTGTCTGTGTGATTCCAGCTTTCCCTGGTAATTCAGAAGAGAAAGGACACATACCCTAAGGATAGAGAAATGTCCTTCAAAACTGCTTGGTTATCTGTTATATTCCTAGGTGAGCAATTATTTGTCCATCATCGATGCCTTTAATTCCACAAACACAGCACGGGAATTTAAGTATGCACACCTTTTCTCTTTGAAACCCCCAGGAGGGATCTAGGGCGTTGACCTTCCCTGCTGTGAGGTCCAAGGACACACACCTTCCTGCTACCTGAGCTATTTCAGGGGGCGATAACAGAGCATAAGGCAGACTGATCAATTATGAAAAGCAAAAGTATTCACCTAAACCCCAAGTCATCTCCATTTTATCTAGGACACTCAGATACTCCCCAGGTTCTACGAATGAACGTCACTGTCACAGTCCAAGCCCTACCTGTTTAGCTAACCTCGCCCACATGAGTGGTGACTATTCGCTGCTCAGATCCCTCAGCAGAAAGGCTTCAGTGCCTACCCTACAGAGTTGGTCTTTGTCAGAAGCTTAAGAAATCAGCTTGTAATAAAACAGGCAACATAGACAAAATACACATCTACCAGGCACGGTTGTGCACATCTCAATTTCAGTCCAAGGCTGAATACACAAGTTCAAGGTTTCCTGGCTTATATAGTCAAACCTTGTCTCAGCACAAAAGGAAATCTGACTCCCTTTAAGCTCACATTAAATAAATAAATACACTTGGTACACAACTAAAATATTATATATATATTAGTAGATTATACCACATCATTATTATTATTATTATTATTATTATTATTATTATTATTATTGTTACGCCTGTTTAAGAACATAAGCACAAATTCATTTAACAATTACATTGACTTAAAATTAACAGCTAGCTGAAACTGTCTTTTAAAATAGCAGTAAACACTCAGTTATTTCACATTTTCCTCACACAGCTATGTTCTTGGGTCAAGATTGAAACATCAGGCACTGCTGTATCACTTCCCAGCACTTGCACAAAAGGATTAAGTCAGCTTACTATAAAAACCTACCAATCCACATTTACTGTTGTTCTGAGCCAATTTATAGAGTCAGCTTAAGTGCCCATCAATGGACAAATTGGAAAAGAAAATGTAGACTGTGTACACAGTGAAGTTTTGTTCAGACATAAAGAAAAAGAACACTGTTTGTCATCTGCAGATAGTGGACAGAACTACAGATTGCCATGTGTGTCAAAATAAGGCAAATTCAAAAAGACCAATCCACCTGCTTTCTCTTGTATGCATAATTTAGAGCGAGGGAAAGAACACAAATATAATCAATGGACTTGTAAGTACATGGAGGAGAGTAAAAGGAAAAAGAGGAGATGAAGGAGAAGGTGGAGGAAGAAGAAGAGGAGGAAGAGGAAAAGGAGGAGGAAAAAGGGTTAGGTACAATCATTTATACACGTATATGAAAATGTCACAATGGAATCATTTATCTTCTATGTATGACATATACTAGTAACTTTTTAAAAAGATTAATCTGAGCTTTTTGTAGAGCTAAATGGCTCTCCACATATGAAGTCACATTAGTAAAAATAATATGTAATTTTAATTTTTATTTTATTTTACACTAGTAAAAGAGATTCTGCCCATTTTGCCTCTCCCTTCCAGCTCCACCATAATTTTTAACAATGCCTTTAATTTTCCTGCATAATGATCTATAAGAAATAGAATCAAGACAACAAGGGGAGAGTTGCTTTTCAAGCAGAACATAGAATTTATAAATTATTTGAGAAAAAAGTTAAGCACTATTTGGGGTCATAATATAACTGATTCAGGCTATGAAATGAGGAATGTTTAATATAAACAAGTATGCTTTAGAAACAGAAATTTAATGTTTAATGTCATTGTCTGAATAATAACCTATAAAAATCAATATTAAATTAAAAGCAATTTTTGGTATGCAAAAGACTAAAAAGTCAGCATAACTAGACTTCTTAGTAAAATGTTTATTCTTGATCTTAAAGTATATGCGATGTTTATTCCTCTTTCCTATCTAACCAGTTTGCTTACTAAGAAGATGGAAGTAAAAGTAGATGAATAAGGAGTTGAATAAAATAGTAAAATATGGGGGGAGCTTTCAAAAATAGTAGATCTTTTTTATTCTCTTTCTTTTCTTTGCTTTTTGAATGATGTTGAGGCACAAAGGCTCGGCGGGCTTCCCTCAATGGATGCTCAGCCAGGGACCAGCCTGCTCTGGGGCCTCCAGGGCTCTGAGGGCTCCACACTTTCCCAGCCCCGCAGCACCCCCCACCTTGTTTCCCAATGGAGTGTGCTCTCAAGTGTGACCCTAGCCTGCTTGGCCCTCAGAGCTGGATAAACATACTAAGCGGTCAGCTTCGGACTGAGCAGCTCCATCAAACAGGCACATGTGTCTTTAAACACAACGTGAGATAAAACTAGGCACACAGGATGCACATGTAATCAGTGGCTTTGTTCATGTAAGGACGCATCAAATGATGAGGAATTATTCCTGGATGAATATACGCATTTTCTCTATGCCTATAAACTCAGCGCGGCTGACAATTTACCTGGCCAGGAAAAAAAATCTATCACAGATAAAATGAAACTCGCACCAATGAAGGAAAAGGAAATGTGTCAGAATACAAAAAGTGAAAACTTGAAGAATGCTCCAGTTGAATTATGGTCTACCTCCCCACCCCCATACCGTTGCAAAGACTCACAAGCCTTCTGGGTACAGTCTTTGTGGGCAGTTTTTTGCAGCATAGCTTTCTATGATTCCAGTTCCCAGTTCAGAACCTGAAGACAAAAGGTCTAAACTCAGCCTGGAACCCTGGATGAGAGTCAGACCATTAGCCATGGAGAAAGCCAGCAGCTTACAATTGCGGTCATTTATAAGACAGCAAGGCCAACAACAATAAGTTATTTTGTGTTGATTATTAATTCATAGTTAGCTTGGTCCAAGGCATATAGCCTCTGGCTTCTTGCCTGACAGCACAATAGCACATGAGTTAAAGTTGAACTAGTTGCCCATTCTCCTTGGTGTTACTTGCATGTATCCGAACATGTACCAGTATTTCAGGATGCAGTCATTTCAAGAGTGTGGGCTACTCTGCCTTGGTCTATTTAGTGCACATCACCTTTAAAGTCGGCACAAATGATGCCACCTTGGGTACAGTAACCTCTCCACCAAAAATACCAGCTCCTACCAGTCAGCTGCCTACCAGCCTTCCGGGAGCCCCAGGAAACTCCTCTGGGTCTGACAAGGCTTTGGCTAACTGCCCACTCAGCAGGCATACTGCGTGCTTCCTGAACCCACACAGCATATTGCCCTGTTGAAGGTGGCAAGCCGTACAGCGCCTGGTGTCCTTGCTTGGAGTTGAGCAATAAAGTGTCATTCTGGCTTTGCCCAGCTTTAGCCTGGGGAGGAACAAATAGCTTCCAGAAGGCCTTGCATATGATTATCCAGAGCCAATGAGCAGCCTTGGACAAAGCAGTGGTTGCCAACAGAGCAGATGTGTCTGAAGTCTGCGTCGGTTCATCTGGTGACCTCCTGAAATCAGCGGAAGATTTATATTGCTAATTATAGACTTCTCCCCTAATTTAGTCGTCTCTCTCTTCATTAAAAAAAGAATGGAGATGCAGTCATAGTTTAAAAAGCCAATGTTACTTTAGGAAGGGTGTCATCATTTTTAGGGGTTTGTGAGCCACAGTTTAGACTCTCTTGAGGTAATCAGACAAAGTACACATGCAAATGCTCCTCTTTACAGCAATGCAGCAATTATAGCACTCAGAACAATTTTAAAGTTGTACTTTTGATTGGCATTTGGTGCTCATTGTAACTTCAAAGTTTGAAAAATATGCTAGAGCTCGCTAAGGACTGTTGCTATCGCTGCGTAATTATTACGGCGACGTGAGACTGTGGGGAAGATTAGAGGATGACCCAGCCATATTGCTGTGGTCAACTTTTGGAGGTGGTTTCTTGTTGCTGTGTCAAAACTTCTGACAATAAGGAACTTACAGGCAGACCCTGTCTCCAGCAGTAGATGCCCAACACAGAATAAACTCAATGGCAGTTTTGGAGGTTCTTTGCATCATAATATTTTGACAGGGCTTAAAACAAAACAAAACAATCAATCAAAAAATACTTTACAGGCCTTTTGTGTATATATTATCATTTTCAATTTTGTGTTTTTGTGGGATTGGCGTGTATGTGAATTTGTATCTCTGCATTTATACATTTCTTTTGCTTCTTCGTTGGCCCTTTTTCTTCGGCCCTTTTATCTTCTTTTTTTTTTTTTTTTTTTTTTTTTTTTTTTTAATATATACTATTCCAGTTTGTTTCTTTCTATTTTATCTTATTTTATTTTACTATTGTTTTTCAAGTTTTGTTTTCTAATGAGAGAAAGAAAGAAAGCTTAGAGATTTTGGGATGTGGGAAAGAGGGGAGGAAGGGAGGAAGGGAGGAGGGGAGGGCCTGGGAAGAGTTGGGAGGAGCCATTATCACAACCTATTTTCAATAAAAGGAAGGTGGCAAGGATGGCACCACAGGAGTGTAAAGTAGCTAATCATGCTATCTCTGCAGTCAGGAAGAAGGGGGGAAGAGACAGAGACAGAGCCACTTGCTTTATTCCTTTTATTCAATCTGAAAACCCTACAGGAATGATGGGTGCCTCCCATACTCAGGGTAAGTCTTCCCTCCTTGGCTACACCTCTTTGGAGATACCTTCACAGAAATGCTTGGCAGTTTATCTCCTACGGGATTCTAAAGCACGCTACCTTTAAGTCGTAACATCCCACCACTGGTTCTCAAAGTAGCAAGGACATCTCATAATGCAGAATGCATTTAGCACCCGTGTTAAGAGTCTCCAATATCTTAACAGCTCTGACATTGTCTTTAAAAGCTCTGCTGTAAATCTGGCTAATAGCCAGTAGGCAGAGAGGTCATAGGCCTAAGGAGAGAACATAGTACTTTTTTCCCCTAAATGAACATAGTGCCAAGCTGCTTTCTAAATACCCATAGGCCAGTGCAGCTCTTTTTACAAATGGTGGCCTTTAATACAGAGACACATAGTTAATCAAGCACAGAGGATAAGTGAGTGTGGAGTCATTGGTTCTAATGGAATATCTGTATCACATCGCTTCCTTTGAGGTTCAGGGAATATCATGAAAGAGGAGGCAGAAAGATGGTAAGAACCAAAAGTTGGTCGAGACTCCAATGGGAGAAAAAGCCTTCTGAACATGATAGGGCCATTGTACTCATGGGGTCACAGTAGCTGTACTTGCCCTCAGCCAGATGAAATGGATGAAGGAAAGGGCACCTGAAATCCACTCCTAACTGACAAAGGATTGTTAGCTGAAGGCTATTGAAGTAGGGAGAGTGATTTTTCTTTGGGATATGGCCCTGGTAGGTGGTCCATGCTCCAGGGAATGGTCCCACACTCCAACAAGCATAGGTAGCACCGATTGGACCCAGTGGACTTTTTAAAATAGAGAACATGAATTTGGGACTGGACAGTGTGGTGGAGGGTCCAAGAGGAACAGGAAGTGGGGGCGTGGAGGTGGGCGTAATGGAAATGCATTGTATATACGTGTGAAAGTACCAAAGAATAAATAAAATATACTTCAAAAATAAAGAGCCCAACATCTCTTCATAGATTCAAGGCAAACTGTGAGTCCTATGAAATGATTTTTCTAAAAAAAAAAATTTTTTTTCTCATAGTTCAAACATACAAGAGCATAGAATATGTGTTCTCATTCTAAAAAGGAGGAATGGAGGAATAGTAAGGAACCATTTGGCCAAAGCAGAACCTCACAGTCCCAAGTTCAACATCTGGGAACCATAGTGGAATCACTTGAAAGTTTCTACCCATCCAGTTCTTCTGTCTATGATACCTTTGGTCTCTCTCTTGGGTGGTTTCACTCCATGCCTACAGCTTACTTTGATGATGTAAATCCCACCACCCTAGCATCTCCAATATCTTCTTGTCTTCATTGCCATCTAGGCTTTATTTTCACAGCTCCAGGCAATGGTCTTTCAGTGCCTTATTGCAAGAAATACCAATCTGCTACACAATGTTTGGCCCAACAGCTTTCTGGAACTTTGAGGGAATCCTCCGTGAACCCATAACTCTTAAATTTCCCACATCTCCAAGAGCAATACCATATAGATGCTGCTGCTTCCTGCACAACTTTAAACTTGATCTTGCTTGATAGCATGTTAACTTTCTTCTCTCTCTCTCTCTCTCTCTCTCTCTCTCTCTCTCTCTCTCTCTCTCTCTCTCTCTCTCTCTCTCTAAATATAGCTAAGAGTAAGAAGCAATAACCATACCACAGCTTGAATGTTATACACTGCTTTTACATTGTTTCCACCAAAAAGTTTAGTCTAGTCATTGAATTCATTCTCACCCCAAGTTTTCAGGATATGAGAAGAAAGCAGCTAGACATTTTTTGGTCATAATCTGAACAGCTTCAAACCCAGTTACCCAAAGAGTCCTTATTGCCTCTTAAACCATGTGAACACAGTATTTGTTGTTTTTCTGTCTATTGACACCATGGTCTTCCTCACTCCCACCAGGATGGCCCATTAAACTCTGCTTAAAGCACTATGAGAGTTCTCTCACCCTATAGATACAAACTCTTACCATAAGTTTTCAAATGACAGGAAGAAAACATATATTAAAAATACTGTGAGCTTCATGACTTGGCAGAAGAGAGTAAGTGTGGCTTCTGACCATGATATCTCATTCTGTGGCTGCCTTCTTAACAGCATCTCTTGAGGCCTCCTAACCCGTGACACAGAAACGACTCCACTCCTGGTACCAGTTTTACATAGTAGTTACTTTCGTCCTTGATATGACCCACTATGTAACAAGACAAACAAAAACCATGAGAAATCAAGGGTTTATTTTGGCCCAGGGTTCAGAGAATAAAGTCTGCCATGATGGAAAGGCACAGCAAAAGGAACACAAAGAAGTCAGTCACGTTTCTTCCATAGTCAAGAACTAGAGAGATGTGAATGCTGTCCTGTCAGGAACCCTACCTAGCCTATGGGATGGTGATCTCACATCCCTTAATTATCCCTCAGGTGGTTCTAAACTTCAAAAAGTTAATGGTCAAGAGTAGTCATCACAGAAGCGTTTGTGGACATTGTTTAAACCAGGGGGAGTTTCTTCATCTACATAAGCAAGAAAAGGAACAAGCCCACAAAGCTTTCTTTTTTTAAATTTTTATTTAAGTAATTTATTCAGATTACACCTCATTTGTTATCCCCTCACTTATATCTTCCTGTTTCCCCCTTTCCTGCTTTCATCCTGTTTCCCTCCCCTAGGTCTGTGACAGAAGGGGGCCTTGTTCCCCACTATAAGATCACAACCTATCAGATCGTTCCTAAAATGAGAAAAGGACAGCCATTTTTCTAAGAGTTCAGTGGCTTGCCTGTGGAAATGCTCTACATAGGTTCAGATTTTACATACATGTTTCCATCATGCCCATCAACATGAGAACAGTTTCTTGTCTGTTTGTCTTGGACAGTATGTTTCTTAAATAAAATTAGCCATGAAAGATACCCCCTCCAAAGAAAGAGCATAATTCACTTTTAAATAGTGAATTTACTAATGCATTACAAAGTAAGTTGGGCACTAAACATAACTCCCATAGTTGGGGGGAGGCATTCAAAATCCATAGACATTGTGTGGTAGATACATGTTTAGGAGGGCCATGGTAAATTAGAACTATTTTTAGGAATTATGGTAAAGATTTTTTTGGCATTAAAAAAATTAGAGATGCTTAGAGGAGATTTGAAACTTTTTAACCCAAAGCAAGTAAATGAAGTCGTAAAGATTGTTTTATTTTAGAACTTACATTATTTGACACGATTGACTTTACTTCTAAATTTAGTTTGGTTTTGACTTTTAAAAATCTACCTAGTCTTTGCATTAATGACAGTATTAGGTGCTTTCTACTGATGTTATGGACCACTGTATATGGTCACAACCTAGATTCTAATCTATAAAACATGAACCAAGTTTTCTACAAGGAGATGGCTTCAAACCAGTTATTTCCCAATCCCAGAAGAATTTGTTGTCAAGGACTTGACTGTGTATGAAAGGAATGTTGTCTTGTTCCACAACCAAAGTTTTCCGACAAGTCAGAGCATGAGCTGTCTGAAAGGAGAGGCCTTTTTATGTTTTTCTCACAAGCATGCTCAGACATAGCTTTCCTTTCAGCTAATTAAGCTGTTTTAAAGCAAACTGGTCAAACAGTGACATCCTCCTGGGGAGCCTTGGAGTCAACTGCATGATATAGAAAGCAGGACACTTTGAGGATGACTTCAACTATTGTGCTTTCTGGCTGAATATTTTCTCCTTGGTCAATGCTGCCAGAGTGACCCCATACAATTGGGAGAATTCAAAGCCACTGACCTCAAGAGATGCCATTAAGAAGGCATCCACAGAATAAGATTTCATGGTTGGAAGCCAAACTTACTCTCTCCTACCAACTCCTGAAGCTTACAATATTTTGAATGCAAATTTCTTCCTGTCACTGGTATACTGCTAAACAGCTAATAATTTTAAAAGAACACAGCCATTGGCATTGGGGGTTTCCAATGTAAAATTTACCTTTTTTTTTTTTTTTAACGTAAGAGAAGTTGTTGGGGGAAAGCCAGCTCTTCTACTAACCCTGTACAGTCTCCAGAACACATTTCTCTTAGCCAAATACACAGTAAGAATAACAGATCCTCATTCCTGTGAAATGTCATTTGAACAACATATGACCCATATTATCCTTCAAAGCTGATGGGCATAAAGTTAGTGTTTTGACATTTCTCCAAGCTAAAGCAAAAGAAAACAATGAAATTCCTGGTAAATAATGACAAGATTGCTGAAAATGTTTTCCCTTTGTTCTCTTATTTGAAACCCCAGCACATTAGATCAAGCAGTAAAGGTAGAAATGGGCACTTTGAAACTCTGAAAATGTTTATGATTTTTTTAATTAATTGAAAAACAACTCATTATTTATTGCCAAGTAGCATGATGTTTTTATAATCAATGCTATTCTGGCACTAATGACAATGAAAAGCGCGTGCCCTGGTACCCTCTTATAGAAAACAGATCCTGGGGATTTTGATAGGACAAAAGGAACTGGAAACATAGTTCAAAACAGATGGAACAATGATTAAGTTCTTACCTTCCATCTATTCACCAATAGGATGGTTCACGAGTATATTTGTATTTATGTGGGGAAGGGCTTAAGATCTCTTTTGATCCTTATATACCCAACTCATCCCTAAACAAGCAGCCCACAGACATGGCTTGTTTTGCTAGAGAGGAGAGGGGTGATAAAGCCCCACCCTTGCCAGGTATCTACAGTTAAGAGGGGAGACACTGACAGCAGATTGTCTTATTATTTGTGATTAACGGAGAAGCTGTGTTATCCAAGCTGCCTAGGTTCACATTCCTGCTCCTGCTCCACCACCTCTTGCTGCATGGCCTTAAGCATGTGCCTCAGTTTCCAAACCAGTGAAAGGAGGGTAGTAACAGAATGCAGTTCATAGGAATTGTTAGCATTGAGTTCTGTGTAGCTTGCAAGAATCATTCTCTGTGGGGAGTTTGTGTGTGTGTGTGTGTGTGTGTGTGTGTGTGTGTGTGTGTGTGTGTGTGTAAGAATACATTTCTGGGTCTGTTTTAGTGTCTTTTGTGTACATGACTTTAGTGTTGACCATTTTGTGTTAGGTAACCAACTTGGGAGATATATGTAACAACAAAAACAACAACAACAACAACAATAATAATAATAATAATAATAATAATAATAATAATAATAATAATAATAAAGAGACTTTCATTTTTAGAGACAATAAGAAGAGCATGGGGGGCCAGAGAAAGGAAAGGGTGGAGGAAGTTATCTAATTATATTTTAATTTAAAATATATTTCTATAAGGAAAAAAGTTTGAGTTATTTGGGCATAATATCTCATATTAGAGTATATATATACATATATAGGGTATATATACACATATATAGGGTATATATACATAGTATGTATATATAGTGAAGATTACATTTAAATTCTATACCACTGTATCTAGAGTTAAATTTATTTTAGCATCTATATATATAATTCTATACCAGTGAATTAAAAATAAACTTCTGAGTGACAATTGTGACATTAAGTTGAGGAGTAGATTCACTAATCTACTTTTTGTTCTATCTTCCCTATATATTTTTATATTTCCTCTTCTTTCTTTTCAATCCCTATCTCCAAACCTAAGAATGTAAGATAAGGGAAAAAAGAGATATCGCTGAGTCTAACCTGACTTTCTCTCTAAATAAGACCAATAATAACTTGTAACCAACTCCCATTGATAATAACCCTCTATAGCCCAAAGAGCAACCAAAAACCTACCCAATCCCCCTTAAAGGAAATGGGCGACAATCTCTTAAGGTTTCTTCTGGCTAATTTGGGATGAATAATACCTTTGTAGGGGCCGAAATAAAATTGGAGAAATGGTTAAACAAGCTAGGAATAGCATTTGTGGTTTAGTTTCTAAATGTTGAGAAATTCTAGGCTTAATTAGAGTCCTGTGTGAGACAGTCTGAAATGCTGGACTAATTGGGATTAGAAGCTTTCTTTGAAAGTGTCCTGGAAGCTGTCTTGTTCTGATGAGGAACAACAATTGAAGCACTTGGTGCTGGAACACGAAGGATACCGGATGTCAGTGTTAACTAAATTATAATACAAGGTTTACTTGCAATACTTTGAAAGTACTATTGCAGGCTGTTTAGGATAAATACATTATACAAGTTAATTGTTAGTTGATCAAATCATAGTCATGTCAATTACTAGGCTACTTTTATCACAAGGATATACATCTAAGGTGTGGCAGATAGATATGATCTATAGAAAGACAAGGTAGGAGAGTTAGATAAGGTCTTCAAATCCTCATAGATGGAGCTGGAGAGATGGCTCAGAGGTTAAGAGCACTGATTGTTCTTCCAGAGGTCTGAGTTCAATTCCCAGTAACCACATGGTGGCTCACAACCATCTATTAATGTCCTATTCTGGCCTGCAGGCACACATGAAAGTAGAGCACTGCATACGTAATAAATAAACAATCTTTTTTAAAACCCCAGAGACATGCAGAATATGGCATTAAAAAAAATTTTTTTTTATTTTAATGATTCACTGACAATGAGACAGGTTAAATCTTGGCAATACCCAGCCTACCAAAAAGAGAATGCTGAGCATCAGAGAACTCCTTATGGAGATTGCTTCAAATGTGGCAAACAAGCCACTGGGGGAAATGTCTTCATTTCTACCACTAATAGAATTCTGCCTAAATTGGGTAAGCTTGGATGCAGGCAGAGTTGATGGCCAAGCTCTGCCAAGACAAGGTAAGCAAGTCTCAATAGTTCCTGCCTCACAAATATGTCTGTCAGATATACTCTGGGCCAGAAGGCTAAAGAAGATGCTCCAATGTTATAGAGAGTTTTGGCTGATTATTTAGGTAGAAAACTGTCTCTTTCATCTTCTCACTTGGAAAGCTACTAACCTGCACTCCCTGCATACTCAGGTAATCAAGTTTATTCCTTCTCAAGTCTCTGATGAAGTTGAAGACCAGAGAGTTTAATTTTACAATTAAGCTTAGTTGTTTAGGGGTTAAGATGTTTTTAGGTATAGATAGATGTTTTAAGCTGATAATGACAAGAGGTGATGGAGATTGATTTACATTCAGAATTTTAGACTCACCAAGATAGGAAAGATGTTTTCTTCAAGGCTGTCAAATACAAATAGCCAAAACACTAAGAATGTAACATTTATATAATTCCTGATTGTGTCATGGTTCTTCTTGGTATAGGTAGTTTATTGTATATATGTGTAATAATATAAATGTATATGTAAAAAATAAAAAATGTGGGAGGAATGGGAGGATACAAGGGATGGGATAACAATTGAGATGTAATATGAATAAATTAATAAATTATATTAAAAATAAAAATGTTTAATTAATAATAAAAAATTGCAACAAAAATTTTAAAAAGAAATGAAAACATACTTAAGTAGTTTTAAACTTAATTTTAATTTTTAACATATTATTAAAGACTTTAAGTGTGAAAAAAAAGAAAAAAATTTAAATCATGCTTTAAGAACTGCTGGTAGCAACAATGAGTGTGACATGCTCCACACACATTACTCTTAATCTTTCCGACACTCTATGGAGCTAGATCCTCTCACATGGGGCCAAGGGGCCTAATGTTCATAGACTCCGTGAATTGTTACATTGCCATAGATCTCACACTGTAGCTCAGTTTGCCTGACTTGAAAAGTCTGTATGATCCATTATATATTATTCTTTCTCAGATAGACATAGACACCTAGCCATGAGGACACACATCCTGGTCTGACCCTCACCATGCAGGAAAACAGAAAGAGTAAATAAAATATCAAGTTCTATCTTTACTGAGCCCATGTGATGTCCAGGGCATTACACAGCACTCCCACCTTTGTTGTGTAGAGGAAGGAGCTTGGCCATATTCATATAGTTGTACTGTAAGATGGGAGATGAGTCAAATGTATATCACACCGGCTGCCCACCCACAACCGTGATTTAACAATACAGCATATTGTAGAGTGTCAGCTGTCTTCCTTGTTAATCTGAGGACAACTTGTGGGAACTGGCCCTCTCCTATCACGGGGGCCTCAGGGATCAGACTCAGGTCACAGGCTTGCCGGAAGGCGCTTTTGCCTGCTGAGCCATCTCATTCATGCCTCTACTTTTAAAGCCAAAGACCCTAAAAGTTCCTTGTCTCTGCTACAGAGGCTTCATGTGGGCAAGTAATTCAATTTTGTAGCAATGGTAGAAGTCACAAGGGAAACACTGAGCTGGAACAATGACCCCAAGCCCTGACTGCTCTTCTAGAGGACCAGGATTCAATTCCCAGCACCCACATGACAGCTCACAACTCCAGATTCCATACTAAAAGTGAAAGCCTAAAGTATACACAAGGGAATTACAAGAAAATGGTGTCTGGGCCAAGGACTGGGGCAAGCGAGATAGTGACTTTAGAAAACAAAATGAAAAGCATTTGCACACAGTAGGGCCAAGCACATCCTCTCCCACTGGGGCCTGACAGGACAACCCAGCTAAGGAGAAAGGATCCAGCTCCAAGGAGATAATTAATCTACCTTCACACAGTTGAATCTCGATGGTAAAGGTAAGCAGCAGCCCCTCAGGGTAGTGAAGAAGGCTGATGCTCTTAGGGCTGCCCTGAAAGATGAGCCATGAAAAGTATTTCCTTGTGGAAAGGATATTAGGAGGGTGTTGAAGGTCCCAACAATACCTCCCCAGGCACACAAGAGTCCCCTAAATCTGATGACACTAAAGTGTACATGAGTTGATTCGTAGTCAGCTTTGTTACATTTCAATATTTACCATACATTCAAGACCAAACTTTCTCATACTCTGTGTTATCAATATTTGGAAGTTGTAAGAAGCAAGCTAAAGACCTAACTAAAGTGGTTTTCTTTATTCTCATGCATTTTACTATACTAGTAAACTAAGTGTGCATATTTTGGGGACATTTTTTTTCCATTTATTGATTAATTTAACCTCTTCACAGCTTGAGCGCAGCCTCCTGTCCTCATGCGCCCTCCACGCAGTCTCTCCTCTCCTTTTTCTCAGAGAGAGGGAGATGCTCAAGGGATATCAATCCACCCAGGCACCTCAAGTCACAGAAGGACTGAGCACATCCTCTCCCACTGGGGCCTGACAAGGCAGCCCAGCTAGGAGAAGGGATACAGAGGCAGGCAACAGAGCTGGAGACATTCTCTACTCCCATTCTTAGGAGGCCTACACGTTGATCATACTGCACACTGCTACATATGTGTAGAGGGTCGAGGTCCAGTCTACGCATGCTCTTTGGGGGGCATCTTTTGGTAATAAAAAACAAGATGGTATATACAGGAGAGCAAGCAAGGGCCATGGATCACAGGGGGCCACAGCAAGGCCAATGCAGGGATGCTAAGGCCAGCAAATGCCATGGGGGTTAGCAGAGCTGGCTCAGGTGAAGGGTCTAAAATTGAGAACTTGCATTATTATATGTGCCTGTGCACCACATGTTTCCTGCAGAGGACAAAAGAGAGCACTGGATTCCTTGAGATTTAGTTACAGTCAGTCATGAACCACAGTATAGGTGCTGGGAACTGAACCTAGGTCCTCTGGAAGAGTGACAATTGTTCATAACTTCTGAGCCATCTCTCTAGCCACTAATAGAATAGATTTTAAAGATTTTCATTGAGTAAATAAATAAATGCACACTTGAGGATATGTTAATTAGCTTGGTGTGATAACTCTACAAGGTATTTCAAAGCATGACATTATTCTCTTTCCCTCCCTCCCTCCCTCCCTCCCTCCCTCCCTCCCTCCCTCCTTCCTTTTCTCTCTCCCTCCCCTTCTTTTCTCCTTCCTCCTCTCTCTCCCCCTCCTTCTCCCCCCTCTCTTGTAGGTTTGTGGTTGTGTATATGTCTAATTTTATCAATTATAAAAAGTTTATTTACTTACAGTGCTATCTTCTAAAATATTCCTTGTCGGTCAAGAAAGTTCTATTGTTATTTTCACTGTGGCCTCTCTGTGTTAAGGAGCATCTAAGCCTTCATTTATTGATAGAAGCAGGTGTCTGCCTGGTCTTCACTGACTCCCACAGGCGGCAGACCCACACACGGTCCTGTCCTTTGCTGAGTCCCTGAAGGCTGGGCTCTGCCTTCCAACTGGGTGGCATCTGCTTTACATATAATATATATATATATATTGGCTCACGGCTGCCTATAACTTCAGTTCTAAGGAATCCAATGCTTTCTTTTGTCCTCTGCAGGCATCAGGCACACATGTGGTGCATAGACATACATGCAAGCAAAACATGCACATAAAATAAAATTAAAAAGAAATGACTAAATAGTCATAATTACAAATATATATGCATATAGTCATTTATCTCATGTCATAAATAACAATATCTGAATATAGGGGTAGTGACTCATTATATGTATATATGTATGTATATATATACATTTATGAATATATTATAGAAAAAGTTAGCTATTTATAAACTGACTAAAAATTTATAAGACAGGAAAATATATTTCTAACAAACCTATTTGGAGGAGAACGTGTGTTTTCTCAGCACAGTAAAACCATTTTAATGTTTTTTGAATTTCAGTCTGATTAAGGCATTATTTTTGCCTCTTTGTCTTTTTTCTTTTTTTCTCCCACTCACCAAATCTAAGTTAAATACTGAAATCCTGCTGCTGGCACTGCTGCCTTTGCCTTAACCACACACTGGAAACAACAGCTTTCCCCAGGAAGCCATCTCAAAGCAGAGCATCGAGAATTTTTAGGGAATGTTTTTCGGGGAGACATGATGCTTTTGGAGACTGCATATTTAAACCACTATTAATGTGAGGAGCATCCGAGAGCAGCTCCTGGTCCTGCTTGCTTGGCCAGTGTGACTTCTCCTGTGTAGTTGCATGTTAAACATGATGACTTGCTGTATAGAAGCCATGTGTTGTAATAATGTAACATCATTAAACAAAGTGTTCCGAGCAGTTTTAGCTGAGCCAGAACATGAACAACAAAACCCGCCAATTACAGTGTCATTTTGTGTAGTTGTTAAGGTTTCAAATGTCTCCAACTTCTTCTGGTAGGCCATATTGAGCATGTCACAGTGAACGTCTGAGATAACAATTTGCTACCAATGTGCAATTCTCACCCCCCCTTTTTTTTTTAATACCAGAGAAGAAAGAGTTCTTTATAATAATTTGGCTCAAATGTCTATACACATTTCTCCAGCGTCTGTAGCAGCATGTGTTTCTAGGATTGTTCTGGAAGAGAAAATGCAGAAACAGCAGGGAGCAGAAGATAAACAGGCAATCCGTGACTCATTAAAACAAGCATTGGTAGCCAACATTGTGGAGTGTGTGAAGACCCCAGATCCAACTCGCCTATAAACTTTTTTACCAGCTGGACTTAGCATCTGTCGGAGTTTGGAAGGAGCGGTAATCTGGTACAAATGATTTCAGTGTGTCACATTTATTAACCTGCCATCTTACATAACTGTGCTGACTGGGGACCGGGGAAGTGTTTGAGCGATGACACAGCTTATTGTCGAAATGTGATAACGGCACTAATAAACAGGCAAGTTGCTATTTAGAAGAAGAAGAAGAATTGCAAAGACTCCCTCACTCCCCCACCCCCAAGCAACTAAAAAATGATAATGAAGTAAAGCTGAAAACCCTCTCAGGCCCGAGAGTGAATACGCCAGAAGAGTGTGTGAAATTCAGTTTGGGTTTTTAGCATTTTCAGCTCTTTACATCAATTAGGCAAGAAAAGTTTTTTTCTCCCCTTAATAGTTTTGTTTCCACATCAGATTTCGTTAACAGCTCCAATGACAACAAACACTAAGTAAGGAGTACCCTCGTGTCCTTTCCTAATTCCTCACTCTGCTGCATGAACAGCTTGCCGCTGCTGTTAAATGCCTGACAACTGCTAGGAAGGCATTTTCCGTTCTTCAGCATCTTCATAGACCTGACACAAGTCGAACCATGTTTTTGCTGGGTCATTTTTATCCTGCACAGCTTTTCCTCAGAGTTCATTAAGGACAAAGAGTATCACACCGAAAATCCAAAACAACTCAGGTTACCGGCAGACTCCTCATCCCTGAGCCTACGTGGCTTCCTTTATGCTTTGTTTAGGATTATTTGCCCAACAAGGAATAGAACCACATAGTAACCTTTTTACTTCTTAGCCGGACCACATGCCACTCATCTCAAATTAATGAGAATGTTTACTCTCTGATACAAAATTTGTGCATATTAGGTTATAAAATATGGATAAGCTAGTTTCCTATAACAAAATACAACCCTGCAGTTTCAAAAATGAAAATTACAGTCTTTGAGGAAAAAAAATCAGCTAAAGGAATGCTTCATGTTTCACAACGGTTAGCTTATTATTTGTAGTTTTGAAACTTTATTGGTCCCTAGTCTAATCTTTTCTGAGTATAAAAACATTAACATATGGTTTAACACAGCTCAGGGCTGGAAAGTCCATATCCCAAATGCACATTGTGTGTAGGGTGACATTCACACTGAATACCGTCCCTCAGGGTCTGTACTCCATTTTACCTGGGATTGGAGAGCCATGAAATCCCTGGAAAAGTTGTTCATGAGTCTGAACCAAATGGTGCACAGTGTACTGAGGTGCTCACAGTGTGTGCTTCTGCCAAAGGTTGTGGCTCAAATGTCTCTCTAAGTAACATTAAAAATCTGCTGCTTCATGCCTATGAATTTCAATATTTATGGCATTCAATAAAATGGTCCACTGTCAGAGGGAGATGTGCCACTGTGCACTCTCTGAGCAGATGGGCAGCAATATGGCACATTTACATGGACCAGCTGTGGAGCGCAGAAATGGATGCTGGTCAGAGACAGGGTGCAGGCCCACATCTGGAATTCTAACCAACTGGCCTTGATACCCATTGTAAACTTTTCTTCCACAGGACAAGCTCTGATTTAGGGTTGCTCACTAGTGTGCCTTAAACTGCATCAAGAGTCCTCATTAACACAAGAGACTAGAGGGAGGCGAGGGCCTGGAACTCCTCTGTCGGGCATCTGTTAGAGTCTGTGGATGGCACTCTGCAGTCAGCTATAGATGCACCCAAGGGAAGATTCTTTCACGCATGATGCAGTGTTCTCTGTTTAACTGTTTTATACCACAAGAGGCTTCATTGTAAACAGAGCTACTTTCTTTACATCCTCCATTTTCAATGGGTTGGAAAAACCCTCAAGCGATGATCCCTAGGATATTTAAAAAATCTAGTATAACAATTTTTTCTGAGTCTCAAAGAAAATGTTGTCTTTTTTTTTTCCAGAACAGACTTGGTTTGAATGCATGGATGGAAGTACCTAAATATACAAAGTTCCTACACACACACACACACACACACTTCAAAATATGGTTTCTTTGTGTAGCCTTGACTGTCCTAACTCACTTTGTAGACCAGGCTTGCCTTGAACTCACAGAGATCTGCCTGCCTCTGCCTCTGTAAATTTTTATATTTTTAATTAAATTAGAGTTATAGCACTTTCCCCTCTTCCCAGCTACCCTCTTTCTCCCCTCCCATGTATATGTAAAATATATGTGTAATATATATATGTGTGTATGTGTATATATATATGCACAAATATATAGATACAACCTGCTGAGTCCATTTTTGTTGTTTTGTGTATTTGTTTTCAGAGATGCCCACTTTGCACTGGGCAAATAATAAGAAGGCTCATGCCTAGGAGAGGCCAAGTCTCCTCTCAGCAGTCAGTCAGTCACCTGCAGTTCTATGTGTGTGGGTGGGACCCCATGAAAACTTTCCCCTTCCACATTAGATGTTCATTGCTATGCCTTGCTTCAGTGTTGTTTATGCAGCTGTTTCCACAGGAGACCGTTTTGTTGCAGACTTCCTGGTATTTTGCCTCTATAATCTTTCTGCCTTCTCTTCCATAATGTTCCCCAAGCCACAGACTCGGGCGCTGTGATGAGTGTATATCTGTTGGGGTTGGACTCCCTCAATAGCTGGATAGGATTCTGCGTTGTGTCATTATGGTTTTCTGGGACAGTCTCCATTTTCTGCAAAGAGACGCTTCTTTGATGAGGGGCAGTACATACACTTATTGGTGGGTGTAAGGATAGGATTTGGAATGCAGTAAGGAGTTGTTCAGGTCTAGCAAAGTGGGGGTATAGGTTCTTTTCTAATGTCCATGACCTCCTGAGCCCTGAGAAGCTGGCTAGGTTTTCAGTAGTAGGCATGATTTCCCTCCTTGAATAGGCCTTAAGATATGTGTAACATCCACAACTGCTTCTCCTTGGTGTAGAGTCACTGAAGATCATCATGGCAGTACAATTTTGTTCAGCCCAAATCATTCAACTGACTTAGTATAAGAATATTAGACATGTTGAAAATTAGAGCAAGAAGCCAGGCATAGTGCTACACACCTTTAATCCCAGCACTCAGGAGGCAGAAGCAGGTGGATCTCTGTGAGTTCAAGGCTAGCTTGGTCTCATAGTGAGTTCCAGGACAGTGAGAGCTACATAGTAAGACCCTCTCTTGAAAAGAGAAAAAAAGACAAGAAATGGTATGTTACGTAAAAAATATGCTTTAGGAGTAACGCCCTGTTTTGTTTTAATAGATGGCTTTCTTGTAGGGAAAATTCTTCTACCATTTTTCTTCCTTTTGTAAAATAATCCCTTGCATCGTTTTCAATTATTGCCTAAAATTTACTGGGCTCTCAATAAATTGTGAGAAAAAGCTCTCCTTTTAAAAAGTTATTTATTTATTCACTTTCCATCCTTACCACAGCACCCTCTCTCCTTTCCTCCCGGTCCCACCCTCCCACCCTTTCCACCCTCCCAATTCTTCTCCTCAGAAAAGGAGAACACCCCCTACCAACCTACCCCAGAACATCAAGTTTCATCAGAATTAAGTGCATCCTCTTCCCCTGAGGCCCCACAAGGCAGCTCAGCTAGGGGAAAGTGATTAAAAAAAACAAAACAAAACAAAACAAAAAAACCAGGTAACAGAATCCATGTCAGAGAAAGAACCCTGTTCTAGTTGCTAGGGGACCCTCATGAAGACTGACCTACATATGTGTATGGGGACCTAGGTTCAATCCACGCATGCTCTTTGGTTGGTAGCTCAGTCTCTGTGAGACCCCATGGCTTTAGTTAGTTGACTCTGTTTGCCTTCTTGTGGAGTTTTTTTCTTTTCCAGGTCCCTCTATTCTTCCCCCAACTCTTCCATAAGACTCCCCAAGCTCCACCTAATGTTTGGCTGTAGATTTCTGCATTTATTTCAATCCACTTCGGGTGGAGCCTCTCAGAGGAAAGTTATGCTAGGCTTCTGTCTGCACTCATAGCAGGGTATCATTAATAGTGTCAGAGTTGGCTCTCTCCCATGGGGTGAGTTGCAAGCTAGGCCAGTCATTGGCTGGTCCTTCTCTCAGTCTCTGCCCTATCTTTATCCTTCATACCTTGTAGGCAGGGTAAATTTTGGATCAAAAGTTTTGTAAGTGGGTTGGTGTCTCCTCATGTCCCTAGGCTGGAAGTCCTTCAGGGCTATAGGAGGTGGCCACTTCAGTCTCCAAATCTCCCACTACTAGGAGTCTCAACTAGAGTCAACCCCATATCCTCCCAGGAGCCTACAAGGCAGGTCTTTAGCTTGTCCCAGAGATACCTCACCCCACCCTTTTCTCTCTCAGCCCTCTTACCTCCCACCCAGGCTCTCTCCCTACATAATTTCCCCCAGAAAGACACACAGGGTATGTACTCACTTATAAGTGCATATTAGCCATGTAGTATAGGATAACTATACTAAAATGTACAGACCCAAAGAAGCTAAGTAACAAGTGAGGACCCAAGGGAGGATGCTTGAATTTCCCTCAGAAGGAAAAATAAAACAGATATCAGAAGTGGATGAAGAGAGGGAAGTGAGTGGGAGAGGGTATGGGAAAGGGAATGAGGGTGATCCTTTTTTAAAGTTGTTCATATATAGTCTCATCCTGTTAAACATTCATCTATGGCAACCTCTTAATGTGGAGTCTAACTCCTCTTACTCCAAAAGAAACACAAATATTTTTTTCCTTTTTTTATTATTAATTTATTCATATTACATGTCAGTTGTTAGCCCATCCCTTGTATCCTCCCATTCCTCCCTCCCTCCCGCTTCCCCCTCTATTCCCCTCCCCTATGTCTGTGACTGAGGGGGACCTCCTTCCCCTGTATATGCTCATTGGGTATCGAGTCTCTTCTTGGTGACCTATTATCCTTCCTCTGAGTGCCACCAGGCATCCCCATCCAAGGGGGACATGGTCAAATATGGGGCACCAGAGTTTGGAAACACAAATATTTTAAGCAAGAAAGCCAATATAATTTCTACAATTTGGTAGCACTAACTTAGACATAAAATACACATAAACACACAATGTTTTAAGGCATCAAAATTTGGTGATCACCTACTTTTAAATATAAAAATAAAATTGTATTTATGCTACTTGGACTTCAGGGTCAAAAATGAAAGTTTTGGTTAGAGGTATCAAATTATTTTTAATGTATATCTGATTCTTTTTTTTTCTTTCTTTTTTTTTTTTGTATATCTGATTCTTACTTAATAAAAAACTGAATGGAAAAAATATTCTGATTATTTGATAGAATGCCTGAATGGCATAGAAGAGTAATTGATACATGTCTGAATGCTGATCCAAGTTATGGTAGCCCAAATAGTAAGCATTTCATTATATAATATCTGTTCTGAATCCACCCATGCAGTGCATACAATAAAGACACAAATGGCTAAAGGAGTACAGTGAAGTGGTGAAGCAGAAATGGAACACACTGCACAGTTCAAACTTAAACAATCGAAGGTATGAGGCATTGAAGCTAAATACTGTTTACTAAAATAAAAATCACATCAGTGGTGGTCTAGGGATGTATGCATGATGATAAAAGTTCCAGAGAATTCTTTGAGTGTTGGGTATGAAGCTCAGTAGTAAAGTGTAATTCTCCCGGTTCCATACCCAGCATCAGAGAGAACAAAGCAAAACATGGAAGACGGACATGCATTCTCAGTTGAGTGAGGCATGAACATATGCTCTGTACTTACCCACACATGAAACCTCCAGTCAGGGTCAGTGGAAAAGACTTGGGACTTCTTTGAGCCTGTAGCATATTCCACACTCAGGATACCAGTCTGGGTTATGTAGTGAGACTCTGCCTAAAGACAAATAATTTTGTAAGAGATAACGTTAATATTTCTTTTATCCTTCAGTCACAACTAAACTTTTCATTGGTAGTTCAATATCTCAAAGATATTATCTACTTATGTTTCAATAAAAAATAACACATTTAGGTTAACCTAGACCCCTGTATAACTTTATAGATCGTGATTATATTGTGAATGAAACAAAATGAAAGCTCTACATAGAAATATAGTTTTCTGAGTAAAATAAATATTGAAGCTAAGGGTAATTCACAGAGTAGAAGCATTCCTACATGGCTAATTCCACCCATAAAAGTCATCTCCTCTCATTTGGATCTGATGACACCATATCTGTGTGTCCAATAGTCAAGCCGTGTTCAAGCACCACATTGTCTGGCTTAACATGTGCTCATCATGGATCTTTTTTAAATCAGCAATTTATGAATGCACAACTTTCCCATCTTGTCCAGAAGTTTCCACTCCACTGCTCCTGACATAGGACAAAAGGATCCATGTATCTATGTATCCATGTAATCATCTGTTTCTGATGGTATTTGCATAGATGATGATAATGATGATGATGATGATGATGATGAAAATATATCGATAATTGATAGCTATATAGATACATGATTGATTCATAGATGATAGATAAATATATGATTGATAGATGATAGATAAATGATAGATACATAAATAGAGATATATAGATAGGTAGATGATACATAGATAGATGATAGATAGATAGATATGATAGAAAAATAAGAATTCCCTTGTTTGTAAGAAATTCAAAATATCATACTGAAGAGTATTACTAGCTCAGTAGGTAGGCAACTTACTCTGAGCAGTTCAAGAAGAAAATTGTTAAGTTCTATACGTTGAACCATGCCATGTTTGGAAATGTTTAAGGATTAAAAACAAACGAAAGTCTAAAAGCTACGTATAAGCTGAATTTCTAGAAAATCTAGGTTGATTTAAGGTGGACCTCAGGCATATACGTTTTTAAAGGTCTCTGAACGTTAGAAAAGGAGTGTAGGGCAGAGCAAGAGGAGAAGTGTGGATGGACGCAAAGCACAATGAAGTGTAGATGGACGCAAAGCACAATGAAGTGTGGATGGACGCAAAGCACAATGTATAGGCTATACAAACACCACAGTGAATCCCATTAAGTTACACAACTAATATTTATAATTTTAGTATTTTGGAGTTCCTTTAGTGCTTCCAATGTGTAACCAAGATTGAGAGCCATTGTTCAAGACTCTACACAAACCCTTTCATTTTACAATAAAGTGAGAAAAATTCAGGCAGCAGGCTAGAATAACACATATGGTAGAACCCCATCTAGAACTCAGATTTTCAGACTCTTCACTGATCCTTCCATGCTTTGTATTGGCATTCTAAGTATGGTTCTGGCTGTTTTAAATGAAAACAATGAAATACATGCCTTCACATGTACAGATCTTATTTCTTGTAAGGATTTTAGCATTTCTTCTGCTTGTCAAGGTTACCCCCTTGAGTATTATCACCTCAGTTTTACAGACAAGGAAACACAGGTTACAGCAAGCATATGACATCCTGCTGATACCTAGGCAAGTGCGTTTGGCCACACTCCAGGATTTTATGAGAGATTGAGAACATTTGCTATCAGATGAGTAACAGAGTCAATAAGCTCTGGTCACACACAGGAACCTGCAGGTATGGCAATGAGGAGACCACCATAAAGGAAGATGCCAGGCAGAAACTGAAAGGCAGTTTAGAAAGATTATCTAGGCAAAGAGAAAAGACAGAAAAACACACTCAACAGAGGACTCTTGTATTTTGATGGGTTTTCAGTATTGGGACAGAGGTGTGGAAACTCATTCCTTATGGACTTTTTTAAAAAAATATTTGTGTATGAACAAAGTATGAAGAGAAATCTCTGGGCTGGAATGATGGTTCAGCAGTTAAGAGAACTTGCTGCTCTTCCAAATGATTCAGGTTTATTTCCCATCACTGCTGTTAGACAGATTCCAAATGGCTAGAACTCAGGTTCCAGGAGATCTGATGCCCTTTTCTGGTCCCTTTGGTGACCCACCTGCTTATAGCAAACAGCCAGATGGACACACACACACCACATGCACACACATCACACACATAACACACACACACCACACACACACACACTCCACACAGGCACACACACCACACACATAGCACACACACACACACACACACACACACACACACACATCACACACATATATCTTTTTTTTTTTTTTTTTAAGCTCCATAAAGAATGAGTTTCCCCACCTCTGCTCCCAATACTGAAAGACCATCAAAATGCAGGAGTCCTCTAGTGTGTCATCTGGTCACCAAACTATTCTGACCCTGTGGGAAAAAAAAAAAATCAGTGTGCGCAGGCTTTGCTGAAAGTCTAGAGAAACCCCATCAGCGTCTACAGCCTTGACATGTTTTAGCTTAGGACAAAGGCTTGGAGGCAGGAGGCCATTCGGCTGGGACCCAGAACCTGCCCCACTTCCACTGCCTCGACTGACACCTGCCTTAAAGCACAAGCAGCCGTGGATGCAGTGGTGAACCATGTCTTATTGGTCAGATCTCTTCAACTACTTAGACATTGGGTATAACCAGGTGCCAGAAGTTTGAGGGAAGGAGGTAGATAAGAAATTATCCTTGCAGGTAGGTGACGTGACATATTCTTGCAGTTGCAGCTTCAATCAGGGGACTTCCAATTATTCTAATCCAATAGATTAGAACTGAGATCTTGTCACTGGAATTGATGGATGCTCATTTGACTTTTCCTTCCGTGACCTCTTGTAACATCTGAAATCCATCTAAGAAATGACAATGAATCTGTTGGGACCAGAGACATAGTGATAGGAAGGAGAAGTAAAATTATGTCTAAAAGGACATTCATTCCAGAATGACTCAATGACAGAAAAAAATAGGGCATCACTTTACTTGCTACCAGAGGAAAAGGCCATTTGCTGATGACAACTAAGTCTGTTGATTTTCCACTTGATAAACTCCTATAGGGAAATTATATAAATAGGCAAGTTTGCCAAAATAAAAGAACAAACAGAAATTAGTACAGTATACAGACTACATGAAAACACATTATAAGTCATAAGTGATATCCATTAATTTTGATATTCTGCCTTTTATAAAGTAACTTTCCCATGTGCAAGACTTGGCTATTGTCTCAAGTCTGTATGTGCCATATTTTGTTGCAGTTTCTCCTCAATTCCACTAGCACGAGCCCAATAGTTCAGAATTAAATGTGTAGGCTTTGAGCAGATTAGGAAAATGCAGGTTAAGGGCCTGGGTTTGATTTCCAGCAACCACCAATCTATTAAATATTCAAGAAGTTGCTGTTAAGTAGCCCTGCTTCCCTCTTACCTCCTGGCAAAGACATGTAACTTCATGAAGGAGTGAGCAAAGCCAGTGTTAAAATAATGTACAATTCATCATACAACTTAGAGTCTGGCCAAATTCCAATAACAAAACCATATCTGATAGACTCCACATAACATGACTGCACCACACAGGTGAAAGGTGCTCCCAGACACAGTAAACCACAATGGAAGACCTGTAACTTTCACGGGGGGGGGGGGGGAATGGAAAACTTTTAAAAATATCAGGCTATATTTTCCACCTCTTCCGAGCCTCCATGATCTCCACTGCGCTCTTCTGTCTTTCACTTGTCTCCACTACAGTTTTCTATCTTTTAGTTTTATTCTGAGATAGCCTCTGAAGATGAGTGGGGTTCTAAGCCCTGGACTGTGTGAGACTCTGAAAGGGACTCTGAACACCTCACATAAGGCCAGTGTTACACCGTCGATGTGGCGACAAGGAACACTGTTGTGTGGGGAAGTCAGATTGCCTCTGTCAACTACATAACGCCTGTAATAGCCTCACTTACCCTGAACAATGAACTGTGGATCTTATTTAATTTTCTAACATTCTCTGTATTTTATTCATATTCTTTGCTGATATTAATATAATCTCCAATAAACAGTGAATTGTCGGGTTCAATAAAAATTTTTATTTCAGGGCAAGAAGATGGTCCAGTTGGTAAGGTGCAAAGATGTAGCTCCATCCCAAGCTCTAACATTCAAGGAGCCAGGCCTGATGATGCACACCCGTAATCCAGTGCTGGGGAACCAAAGGCAGAAGGGTTCATCCTTGCAGCCTGCTGGCCAGCCAGCTTAGTCTAATTAGCAAGCTCTAGGTCCAGGAAAAGATCCTGTCTCAAATAATATGGTAGAGAAAAATTGAGGAAGACATCTTATATCAACCCGTGGCCTCCACACACGTGTACACATGAACATCCATGTAGATACATATGTCCACACATATACATACAAACCTTAGATTTGTTGATACTAGAACTTCCATCAATATTAAAGGTGATAGCTGTATCTACTGTAGTGTAACATCAAGTAAAATTTTAGGACATGAGACAAGTTTGGGGAATAGGCTATGTGATAGCCTAAGTTATTTTTTTTTTTTTAAACAGGATGGTTGCTTTTGATTTGTTGAGATTAAAATTTTTTATGACCAATTTCTATAGCCTCAGATACAGAATACTACATGAGCAAGAATGTAGAAGAACACTATCAAGACAAAGCTAGATCATTTGTGGCTTGTAAGTTTACCTGGCCCCTCCACCATCGTAGATGGTCATCTACTAAAAAGAAAATTGTGTATGCATTGGCAGGCCGTACATGGGTCATTAAGGTAAAACTAGAAATAAGGCTTTGAAACACAACTCAGACTCAGCACAATTTGATGAATCATTAACTAACTGGACATCTAGTGAATTTTGTATTAACTTGAAATATTTAGGGGACATGAATTATTTGGAACGCATTAAGACGATATTTGCCATTAGAAAAATTCAGGGGAGATTAGAAAATAAGTTCATTAAAAATTTTTATTCCTGTTAAAAATAGTAAAGAAAGAATACAGCTGGAAAGCCAGTAATAGCAAATATAGGGCAGGAAGAAACGGGATTGCGTGCCTTAGGGGTGGGAAAGGCTTTTTCTTTTCTTTCTTGTTTCTCCCCTATACTGTCATTTTATGTAAATAGTTTATCTAATTTCACTCTGAATGAAGTGACAGACTGGACTGCAGCTTAAATCAATCAGTTGGTCGGAGAGTAACATTCGAGGCCAAACGCAGAGAAAATGCACCATATGCGTTAATCCTCTAGCGCTCAGCCCAGATCCCGTTGGTGAAGAATTATGATGGAGCGCTGGCTCTCCCATCTCCCCTGACTGTCACGGCCCATCCTCTGCCCTTATAAATCTGGGCTTATGTCTGGATTTGTTTGGGAAGAGAAATAAATACTAAAGTAAAGCACACACTGGGGAAATCCAACAAGACCATCATTAATGTGCTAAATTATCTCTAATATCTATCAGGCCCCTAGATCCATGCCTGCGAGAGCTCTATGTCGCAGTAAAGCTGTCTTCATCCACCGAAGCGCAGCAGACGGGGGAACATTTGCATTTGACTTCTACTGACCAAAACTGGAGCATTAAAATGCTATCTGGCAAGTCCACCAAGGCGCAGAAGAGCAAAGCGAGGCTCCCGCGCCCCCCCCCCCACCCCGCCCCTTCCCCGATGTAGTAGTTCCTTACAGAGTCCTCTTAAGAGCGCTCAGCAGGGTGTGACCATATTGCTCCCTGTAGTCATCATATGGTTTGCCCACGCAGACTCTGAATTGTCTTGTGGATGTGAAATATTGTATGTTACCCCGAGAGCTGTGGAGCCAGTGGATCCAGGAACCCTTGTTGAGACTGACAGTTACATTGTGTTGGTGAATAGCGAAAGGGCACAATCACAAACACAAACGGACCCAGACAGAATGTCCTGACCTTTCAGAAAAAGGCTGATTGGATATGGTGTGAGCTTGCCTTCTTCTCTCTCCACAGTGCATTACACCTTTCTCAGCCCAGGCGGCCCATAGGCAAGCGTCTCTTGGATTCTTTATGTTAAATTATTTAGCGGGGGTGGGGGTTGGGGGGGACAAGTCACCTACGCCCATATAATTTATTCCTTATACTTTTTTATATTAACATGATGCTGACATTAATAGCAGAGTGCTATCTTTATTAACCCAGCATGGTATTTATGCCTATACTTCAACCCTTTTTTTTTTTTTTAATGAAGACAAATGTCCAGATATGGAAACCAATGTTTCCAAACAAATATTATTGTTGATGTCTCTAATAAATTACCATTTACAATCAAAATATAAAATTCACAGAGAGGCAAAAGAGTGGCTAATGTCTCACGTCTCCGTGGGATTTTCTGTCGAACAAGATTGCAAAATAATGAAGATAAAACCCATTCACCAATGAAGCTGTGATATCATGGTGAACAAAGTATAAACCATATTTCTGTAAGTCGATCCTTCAAACTCAGCTTCTTTTACTTACACACGTGACTATCAAATAATCCCTATTTAAAAGGACAATATGCATACGTGGAAAGGTCTCTGAGGCACAGAGCTGAACTCAGCATGCCACTCTTCCTGATATGTGCGCCATCACAGCAAAGAGATACAACAGAGGAGGGGGGATGAAGCAGTCAGTGACAATGTGTTTGTTTTTTTATACAATACTGAATGCAGATGGTGAAGTGAAATTCTGATCCTAAGGAAAACTTCAATTTCATATATACACACACACACACACACACACACACACATATATATATATATATATATATTGAATGCTTGTTGTTTAAAATAGTTTCTCTTTATTCTTACTAACATTTTCCCTCTTCAAATTTTTTTTCTGATATATTTTTTCCCTTTAGAACAAATGCCAGTAGCATTTCTACGGGTGTTCTCTTTCTCTCCCTTTCTCTCCCTTTCTCTCCCTCTCCCTCCTCTCCCTCCTTTTCTCTCTTTGTCCCTCTCTTTTTCCCTATTTCTCTCCCTCCCTCTTTCTCTTCCCCCCTCCTTCCCTTTGGATTTCTAGGCTGCTTCTTTGCCCAATGAAATACCTCCTTTCAGCTAATTATTTTGATTTCCACAACTTTTGTGTTATATAATAAGCACTGTCACCAGATTTGTAAGAAATATTAAAATGTGTGTAAGATTATAGTGTGTTTATTGTATTTTACTGCTATCTCCCTCAAATCAGAAGCAAGAACTTTTCTTCCCTTCATATTTCTTACCTCTAAACTTGCCCCCAAAGTCTGATGGTGCCTCCGACACTCCTTGCATCCCCGTTACACAAGTGGGAAGCATTTTCTAAGCCAATTAGCATGCTAAAGCGTGAGTTTGGTTCTGTGCTCCACTAAAGTCAACTAAATGGAGGCACACTGCATGTCTTTATTTCAAAAATAAAGCTGAACAATTAAATCCCATGTCTCTTTGCTCAGCTTTTGATCCCACACAAAGCGTTTCCACTTGCTGCCTTTGGACGCAATGTTAATGGAGTCAGTAGCCATCCAGCGCCACGGTAACAGGCATGGCAGAACCCCTTGTTTTTGCTCAATCAGTCTGTGTTCAAACTATCAGTTTGATTTATTTGTCCACATTGACCCTTATTCACCACTTAATTACCTCATATAATGTTTCAAGAGGCTCCTGACACAAGGAGAGAGACAATAGCTGATGCTCTGTAAAACAACAGTTGACCTGATGGGCCCAGATGAAGACCATGGGTCGAAGGTTGTTTGCTATGGAAGAAGCCACTTCTCCAGTCCAAGAATTGTGGCCAGGGATACTCTCTGTGGGTGCCCAGGGCTGCCAGGTCAAGCTGTTAATCACCCTCGAAGTGTGTGCAAGCCAACACCCTGGGACATCCCCAGACTTTCACTCTCACAGGCTCTCTCACATTCCTAATTACTTGAGATTATATTAGAACACAGGAGGAGGAGGAGGAGGAGGAGGAGGAGAAGAAGAAGAAGAAGAAGAAGAAGAAGAAGAAGAAGAAGAAGAAGAAGAAGAAGAAGCCCTGCATTTGAATTTCAGCCGTACCTTTGTCAGAGTATAGTTGTTGGTGCAACTGGAAATACTTTTCCTAACTTGATACATGAACAGTTGCAGAATCACAGATGTGAAATAAGAAAAAGCACTGCAGATATCGACCTGCTTAGCTCCTCCCTCAACTGATCTCTAAACACTAATCATGTGAGTTATACTTTTAGTTGGAAGCAGACCAAGACCTTCTTTTACAGCCTGTTAGAAGCGCCATTGCTAGTGATTGATTTAGCCTGAAGATAAAGCAACTCCTTCAGAACTTTTGAAGTTGGACAGTGAGTCTACATTCATGGCTTCTAAGATTCAAAATAAATAAATGGTAGTTAAAAACACAAGCAACAGCCAATAACATTTAAAGCAAAAAGTGTGAATTTACAGTTATGTAGTCATTTCCTATAGAAGTTTGAAATTATTTCCTGGCAAGTTGAGCTCCATTCCGTTTGGCTAAACCACAGTATAATAAATTTTGTATTTATTTACTTATTTATTGTATAACATACACCCAAGCTCAGTGTGTCTCTTTAAGGTTTTACACACTCCCTCTCTTGTTCACCATCATGTGAAATTTTGGTCTCCATGGTTACGGTGTAAATGACATCAGCGTAACTGTGCCCATACATTAAAAAAAAATGCGCATCAACACAGGGCAGACCTAATACTAGAAAAGCACTCAAGAATCCCTGACCTTATGTGGCCTCCACATCCTAGTGGTCTTTAGCCATTTGTGTCTTGGTCTTTTGTTCTCTGTGATGGGTGTTTGATCAATCACAAATGTTGGCAGCCAGAGACAACCTCGTAAGAAGTAGGCTAGCTGTAGGAGGCAAGCTTAAAATAAAACATATTGGTAGCTGTAAAAATTACCCGGTAGGGCTTTTGCAACTATCTCCATAATCAATACCCTAGGAAGCATCCTAAAAGCCGCCGAGACCAGTGTGAAAACTTTCAAACGATGGCTTGCACATAACACAACCCTGAGAAAATCCGATATCCTTCTGTGTGATTTGGTGCAAAGTCTATTAGAAGCCAGGCTGGGCTTCCCTGAGCATCCCATTCGAATGTGTTAGCTTGAAGCTTTGGATAGTCTGACGTTCAGAGGCACAGGCCCAAGAATCCAGCGGTGTCCAAGAAGGTGTGCATCTGAGCAAAGTGAGCTGGGGTAGGCACACTGTGAACCAACAACCCCGAACACCCAGATTAGGTAAAATAAATTCTCTTTTGTCAGATCTTTTCTTCTGTATAAATGTTTCCCCTATAAAAGCATGTCCCATATCCTTTAAGGAATATATAGAGGTCTTGCAGCTATGGGCTTATGTGACTTTAAAATTAAAATTTAATTCTTGAAGTTGATAAAACACAGAGGGAAGGAGAATCAAGGAGCAGCTGTAAACATGGCCTCCATCCCGTCAATAAGATCGGTCCACCCGGCTTTCTACTGGGCCCCATCCCTTGTTGCTGATAAAGAATCCATTGCATGTGCTGCTCATCTGGACCACATGAGCTAAGACATGTCGAGTGCTCCTGGCCAATGGGAAGGTGATGGCACCTGAATCTTGCATTGAGGATGATTCCAACATGAATGTTGTTCCAAGAAAGGCCATAGAGTTGCTTTCTCTGCCCTGACCCAGGCCTCTAATACCAAAAATATTTTTTTCATCACATTCTAGAAGAAATTATCTAAATTGCTTTTTGAGAAACAACATAGCCACCTTCTAGTGGCTGAATGTTTCTCCCTGGAAATTTTTTTTCTAGTTGTTTGAAAAATAATCTGATTTCTATCTTAATGTTGCTCTTACCCTTTTCCTCCAAACACTAGCAATGAAAAAAAAAGGTTTATGTACAACTTTGGCACAGCCAAGTGATTAAGAATGAGATATTAGAACCAGAACCCTAAATATATAAATAAGTAAATCCAAGATAAAGAGGAGTAGTGAGAAACAGGAAAAATGATACCCTTTCTCCAAAATAGTCCCTGCCTGAGGAGTCTCCTAATTACCAGATGTTAGTGTGACCCCTACCAAGAAAATAAGAAGGAACTGGGGTCCTGCAAAAACCCCAAAATCATGAGAGTATTGGGTTCTTATGGCCGTGGTTAAAAGTTGCTAGGTTCGTCTCTTGGTAGAGTAGAAAACAGAGATGGTACACCTTTACCCTCCTGAGAAAAAGTGAATAAATATCGCAAGAGATGCTGTGTTGTTCAGGAACTGTATGAAGTGCATTCGGTACCTTAAAAGCACATATAACCCCTCCCTCTTCTCAATACCTCTAGACTCTTGAAAAGGGTTGTCTTTCAGAACTACAGTTTATTTAGATGGAAATGGGGACCTAGATGCTCAGGAAGTCAGCAGGGAGAAAACCTCAGAACAGCACCTACCATACCTGTTAGGAAGAAAGTAGTCAACAAAACAGGTTTCCTTTAGACGTGGTTCTGTTAGTGATTCTTCTCAAGTTAGTCTCAGAACACAGTACCTCCAAGTGTAGAAACTTGGTGTTACAAGTGCTTTGAACAGGACGCTGAAAGACGTCAGAAACAAGGTTTCCCAGTATCTCTGAGAAACAAGTGGAACTCCTCTTCCCCAAGGAAGAGCATAGAAACTAGAACCCTTCTATTCCAAAGTCAGCCATAAAACCTAGAAGGGTGTTTGTAGCATCCTTGGCCGTTACACAGCAGATTCTAAGTGACATGTTCTTTCTGATTGTTTCCAAACACCACTGCATGCTCTCTGAGGCCATAAATAGCCACGTCGTAACAGAACAGGTTTGTTTGTTTGTTCATTTGTCTGTTTGTTTGGACCTCTGAGGCCCCTCATTCCTGAGGAGTCCTGACCTGAACCTAGGAGAAAGAAAAGCTGCACAGAGAAGTCACAGAGAGTCTGAGTCACTGGTCCCCGATAGCTTTCCGCCTCAGACTATACTGTAGCCTCAGAGCAAGTCACCTTGCCACATCAATATGAAAAAAATGGACAATGCTCCCCAGACTTTCTGATTTTCATTTCTGACAGCCCTTACTTTAGGTCATCCAAAACTTCGGCTAAGTAAATTGTGTGTACTTTTCTCTTGTCCACCTATGATTTGAGTAGGAGTACTAGGCATGACACGGGTGATAAGGAAGAATTATTAGCAAACTTTTGTGCCCTTACATGTAACACCTGGGAAACAGGTGTGATCGTCCTTTTAAGGGTGAACTGCCTTACACTTAGGTACAGTCACCAGAATTCTGATATTGGTTTGCTGGCCATCGGCCTCTGCACCTCATGTTCTTTACAGCACCTCACTTTGTCACTGCTTGTCCCTTGAAGGCCACTAAGGTGAAAAGCTAGTCACAAACATAGATATTTACAGGGACAAATAATACAGGAGTAACAAGGTGTGTGTGTGTGAAAGAAATGAGAAAATAATGGAGTCATATAGCTTGTGACTATCTATCCTGCCGCTGAGATTGGAAGCCATGCAAAAGTGACAAAATCCTAACTGGAGATATAGGAAGCAAAGCCATGGGCAGCACAGACTGCTGGTTTAAAATATTAATATTAATACTTATTCTGGATGCTGGTCATAGTGGCTCACACTTGTAAACAACACTCAGAATGCTCAGGCAGTAGGATTGCCAAGAGCTCTAGGCCAGCCTAGGCTAGAGTGAAACCAAATAAACAAACAAACTTGTTCTGTTAGGAAGTGGCTATTTATTGCCTCAGAGAGCATGTGGCAGTGTCTGGGGACAATGAGGAAGAACATGTCACTAGCATCTGGTGTGTAATGGCCAAGGATGCCACAAACATTCTACAGCACACACAGCAGCTGCCTACAACAAAGAACTCTCTGACCCAAAGTGTCAGCTCCCTTTTAAAAGAAAACTCCTCTGAGGATGACAGTGTTCTTTCATTGTATTGGCCTCTTCCAATGGCACTTGTGAAATGTTCTAACAGTAATGACAGATAAAGGTTTGCTTAGCACATTAGTAAGAGCAATCAGGAAATGATTGCAATGGGTCTAGTATGGAAAATTAGATATCTAAATACACATGATTTCTCTAAAGGTTGGTATAAAAGAAACAATTAGCATCCAAAGTATCTATGACTCTTAAACCACAAAAACTACATTAAAATGTTAAGTATTTGGGCTTTAAAACATAGTACATTTCTTTGAGTCATATTCTCTCTTTCAATTACTGGAATTCTTAATGAGTTAGAGCCATTGCCATCCAAAATAGACCAGGCACAACAGAGAACGGTGCAGGAAAACACTGGCACAAGCTTGCACTTGCTCTAAGCCTGGGCTCTGCTATGTTCTGTGCAGGTCTAACTCCACTTTATAAAATGAGGGAATATCACAGGGGCATTCTACGAAAGAAGGTAGATTGAACAGTTTAATCACATATACAAAAGCAAAATGAATATGAGGAGCATTTTTGCTAATAAATGAAGTACGAAAACCTCAAGCTTGCTTTTTGACTACTAAGTAGTTGTAGAAGAAACAAAACCACTTGTTTTAATTTCTTATTTTGCATGCATGTTTTTAATATAATAAGCCACCTAGACTGTGTTCAGTTTAAACTATATATATGTGTGTGTGTGTGTGTGTGTATGTATCTATACATATGTATACATGTATAGTGACTCCAAAGTTCAAGATTGCTTTGTTAAATGTGAACCTCTATCTCATTAAAGACAGACTCTGTCTCTCAGAATCTAGAAAAAAAATGAAGTTGTATTTTTTTAATGTGGCAATTTTTATTTATTTTTTTTTGACAATTTTTATATGCAGAACTTTAGATCCCCTTTAATAAAACACGTGGCTATGCAAGATTTTAGTGCTAGCAAGGACAGGTTTTAAAACACTGATTTTTGTACTATTATAGAAAATTTATTACCACAAATTCAGCATGTATCAAAGAGTTTGCACAGAAATAGCGTTCACCTACTGAGTAATGTCCCAATCGGGCGAGATAAAAGTAAAGTTGGTTCACGTCTTCCCATCGCAACAGAAAGGCCAATAAAGCACACACTTGGTATCAAACAGAGCTTCCTGCTGGCTCCAGTTACCTGGGAGTCTGGAGCCCGTGGTTTGAGTAATGTTCTGCCCACAATGGGAATGACAGCAGAAGTGTGGAGAGAGTGATGGGGCTTCCAGCCGGCCCAGCACTTAGAGCTCAGACCCCTTCTTTATTCTCCAGCAGAAACGATAACAAATGTCTTTAAAAAAAAAAAAAAAAAAAAAAAAAAAGAGGAGTCACTGATCTTCTGATGTTGCCTTCTTGGTGCTGGGAATTGCGTTAACAGTTCACCCAGACTGAGGTGATCCACCCTCACCAAAGTGCCTTCCAGAGTCATGTAGGTTTGCCAAAGAATTGAGAGAAGTTTGTCCTAATTTCTTTTGAAAAGAATTTTTTTTTTTTTTATGGGAGATGCCTAAAGAAATAAGATGCAGGCTGCCGGGATGCGGACTATGGACGCCAAGGTGAAAATGTGACCAGTAGCATCAAATGAAGCTTACGCTGTAATATAAGTGTAAGGATTTTAACTTTTATCTCTTTGATTCTGGAAATTTTATCTCCTTGGTTCTAGAAAAATTTTTTGCCAAAGTACTGCAATTTTAATGTTAAAAAAATCTGTATTTTGATATGCAATATAATACTTATCCTAGAACCTATTAAGATGATTTTTTAAAAATGAATGTTTAAAGCAGTACTAAAGAAGGCTCTGTTTGGATCCTCAGATTCTTATCTCATTTTCAAATGTATCAATTAAAAAGACCCAGACAATATGTGTTTTAAGTGGACACATTATTTTCCCATCATTATTAAACACTCACACAAAAGTATATTTATCTACCACTCAAATTGTTTCAATCTACATGTACATCTGCGGTTTACAAACTATGTTTTCAGAAACGCTTGTGAGGGAATACTGTAGCTGATAGTGACCTAACCTTTAGATTAAAAGGAGGTGAAGACAAAGACAATTCTGGCAGGACTGACCGTGACAGAGAGATGAAAGCCACTGAGAATGACCACCAGAGGGCAGCATCCTCAAGCGGTTGTGATGGGGGTGGGGTGAGGTGCCGCGGAGGAACTGCGTGTTGTTTAGCTCCACCTGTTTGTAAACAGAGTCCAGTCTCAAACTGTTTTCTGATTTCCAAGTTAAAGCCCTTAAGTACAAAAACAAGCGTCTCCCCTCAACGTGAAGTGGACGAAATTCGAAAGCAGAAACAATACTTTATGGAGCTCAGCAGGTGCCCTGCACTGTTTTAAGTGACTTACATGTCTCAAGTAAATAGCTGCCAAAACAGCCCTGCAGTGTGCTCACTGTTGCTGGTGCTACATTAAAATCTGTGCTGACTCTGGGGAAACACTTACAGAAGATTTCACCTCAGCAATGCTGGTTAATCACTACATTCTCAGCTGACCCTGGCATCAAGTACCCAGCAAAGGTTTTGCTTTAGTAAGTCTGGTATCTTCTTGTTCATCACAGCTGATTTTTCAGTCCTAGCTAACCAAAACTACAGATTCTACACACACACACACACACACACACACACACACACACACACACACACACACACACACACCCTGGTAGCGTCTTTGCTTCCCACTAAAACTTCACAAGCCAGACCTCCGCTGTCTGTACTGCCTTCAGCAAGCTCCTCCAGAAAACTCTCCATCCTCTATGACTTTTATAGCCCGAAGTTCCAAGGTCCTTCCACAATCCTCCCTTAAACACATGGTCAGGTCTATCACAGCATTGCTCCACTATCCAGGTACCAATTTGTCTTAGTTAAAGCTACTGTTGCTGTAGCAAAACACTATGGTCAAAAGCAACTCGGGGAGGAAAGGGTTTATTTCACTCACAATTCAGCATTAATAATTCGTCCTCAAAATCAGTAAGAGCAGGAACCCATGCAGGACAGGAACTTCTGTGCAGGGCAGGAACCTGGAGGCAGAAGCTGATGCAGAGGCCATGGAGTGATGCTGCTTACTGGCTTGCTCCCCATAGCTTGCTCAGCCTGCTTTCTTATAGAACCCAGGGCCTCCATTCCCAGGGATGGCCCCACCCACCATGGCCTGGGCCCTCCCCCACTGATCACTAATTGAGAAAATGTCTTACAGCTGCATCTCATGGAAGCATTTTCTTCCACTGAGGCTCTCTCTCCTCTGTAATGACTCTAGCTTGTGTCAAGATGACATAAAACCAGCCAGTAGAGTTCTCTGAGGCCTGACCTGCTTCAACTGTGTCTCAGTTACTGTTCTATTGCTGTGAAGAGACACCACACCATGACGAGGGCAACTTTTATAAAAGAAAGCATATTATTGGGTGTGTCTCAGAGGATTAGTGGCGGGGAGAATGACAGCAGGCAGGTAGACATGGTGCTGGAAAAGTTGCTAACCCCTCTACATCCTGTTCCAGTCACCAAGAGGAAACACTGGGCCTGGTGTGGCCTTTTGGAACCTCCAAGGACAGTCTCTGTACTAAGATCACACCTCCTAATTCTCCTGGCCTTTCTCAGACAATTTCTTGACCTGGTATCTAAGGGATTGAAACTTGGAACCCTCACTCAAACCAGCATGAGGAGAAATGGACACTGGCCTGCTTCTGCAGTTTCCTCGGGTTCCATAAGCTTGGATATCTACTATGTGGAGGGGCTGTGTTTGGGGATAGTATATCCTGAACCCCATCTGAGACAATGGGGTCTGGGCCCCCAAATAAAAAGTTTAGTAAAGGAGACTTGATTTTTTTTTTTTTTTTTTTTTTTATGTTTTAGAAATGGAGAGAGGACAGATTTTATTTGAATGCTGAGCCAAGGTATATGTCTAGCAAGTGAGATTAAGTAGTAACATGAAGGACTGAACCCATGAACGCCTTTAGGTTCACAGATGCTACTAGACAGAGGAAGCAAGCCCACATTTTGAGTGTGTGTTAGGAGCAACCTGAAGGGATAAAGATGGAGTGGAGATTGAGGGAAGGACCAATCGATGACCGGCCCAACTTACAACCCACCCCATGGGGGAGAGAGCCAACCCCTGACACTGTTAATGATTCTCTGTTATGCTTTCAGACAGGAGCCTAGCATAACTGTCTTCTGAGAGGCTTCATCCAGCAGCTGATGGGAACAGATGCAGAGACACACAGCCAAACAATAGGCAAAGCATGCGGAGTCTTGTGGAAGAGTGGAAGGAAGAACGGAGGGAGCCGGACAAGTCAAAGACACCATAAGAAGATCTACAGAGTAATCTAATCAGGGCCAACAGGGGCTCCCAGAGACTGAACTACCAACCAAAGAGCATGCATGGGCTGGACCTAGATGACCTACATACATGTAGCAGATGTGCAGTTTAGTCATCAGGTGGGTCCCCTTGCTGTGCCTGTCTTTGGATCCCTTTCCTCTAGCTGGTCGGTCTTGTCCCCAGTGGGAGGGGATGCACTTAGTCCTGATGTGGGTGGGTGGTACCCATGGTGGGGGGCTTACCCTTCTCAGAGAAGGAGAGTCGGGAGAGGGGAAGAGGTGTGAGGGTGGAACTGGGAAGAGAGAAGGGAGGGGCCTGTGATCAGGCTGTAAAGTGAATAAATAAATTAATTAATGAAAACAGCAAATTCGAGCGAGGAGAGTAAGACAAAAAAATTTTTTTAACTAGCATGAGTCAAGGACATGTACAGAGGTAGGATGAAAATGACAACAAATGCTTGCCAGCTAATATCCATCAGTACACCAGCAGGTGTACGTGTGTGGATGCCAAAGATCAACTTCCTGTCATTACTCACCACTGCTCCCGCACAGCCCTCATGTTACTGCCAATAAGAGAAACAGTTCTCGCCTCAAAGAACTAAATGGAATGGTTTATTCTGGAGCCAATTGTGAGTGATCATGCATGGCCCACGAACACAGATTTTAGTTTCCCCAAAATAGCATGTTCCAATGAGGTAGCAAGTTCATGAACCTTTTTATAGAAATAAAGGATCACAAATTAAGACACTTTTCAAATGTATTGGTCCGAATATTCCATAAGCGGGTTACAGCAAAGAGGGGAACCCTCTGTGACGGGCCTCAAAGGCTATCCAATGATACTATTAGCTTTTGGGTTGGTGGAAGCCAATGATCTGTTAAGTTTGTGCATTTTAAACTTCTACCTTGAAGTCATAGGACGTTAGCTCAGACACAAAGGTGGGAAAGAAACAACTGAAGATAACTCAAGATAAATTGTAGTTAGGGTCTGAACCTTCAACATACCAAAATCTTCCAAATCTTCTAACCTGTGAACCAGCCTTGCTGAAGGGTCAGTGGGAGGTGCTTTCCTTCACCTCAAGCAACACCACGGAAATGCTTGCCTAAACAGCTGAAACATGGCGTTGCTTAATGCCACAGTAATTGCTGAGTCCGGCGAGTCATTCAAAGCCTGGGGATCATGGGGTGAGTTAGAACCATGACACTAACATTTGGAGTTTTGGAAGAACTAAAAGCAAAGACACTTCAGTGACTAGTTAAAGAGAAAAGTGAAAATATGGAAGAGGGGACCAAAATGCCCAGATTTTGAGGTCAGGTAGTGGAAATGGGAGGAAAGGATGGGTTTCAAAACTAAAAGTTTTGGGTTTTCAGAAGGATGGGAAGAACTCAATACAGAGGAGGAGATCACGGGATCTTCAAAACTCACGAGATGACTAAAGGGGCTGTCATCTCTCTCTATTGCGCACCTACCTAGCCCGTAGAAACAAGCTTAATTTGCGTGAAAAGAGGTTATTACACTCAAGAATGCTACCTCTGACAGAAAAGGTTGTTGGGAATTAAGAAGCATTATCCATGCTTAGTCAAGAAATTTTCTTCTACAGGATGTATTTAGTTCCAGATTAGACATGGAGTTTTCAAAATTAATTATGGGAAAAGAGCTTTCCTGAGTGTGACCTTACTCTTTTTCTCCTGTTCCTTTATGACTTTGATGGTTAGTTTATTTTGAAAGGTTTCTTTAATGATTTTCACCCCCCCCCCCCAGTAAAATAAACCCAATTAGCTCCACAGAACGTTATGGGGTAAGCTTACCACCTGGGTTATAGAAGGGCATATGGAATCTATGGGCAAGGTGGCTATGTGTGATCTCTTCTGGTCAGTATTGTGGATGCATATGATGTGTATGTGGGTGCGTGCTTGTGTTTGTGCATGTGTGCCTGTGTGCATGCAATACTGTGGTGACCTTCCTCTATTTTACATTTTGAGACAGGGTCTCTCACTGACCAGGGAGTTCATTTATTGAACAAGACTGGTTAGACACCAAGCTCCCAGGATCTGTTATCTTTGCCCCACCTTTCCCTTTCTGGGAGATACAAATGTGTACCGTTGTTGTGCCTAGGTTTTGAAACATGGCTTCTGGGATTTAACTCGGGTCTTTATGCTTGTACAGGAAGCAGGTTACCCAATGCCCTGTCTCCCAAGCCCCTGTCCACATAAATAAAGAAAAGACGCACTCTTTAAACCACAGGCTTACCAGCTATTTAAAACCATGTTTATGTAATTAAAATGTCAAGAAATTTTTGAAAATTCAATTTCCTGTTTTTCCTGTGTGTGTGTGTGTGTGTGTGTGTGTATAAAACAGTTAATGCTTGAGTCTTTGTTCCTGTGCTAACAGAATTAAACTTTGCTATTTAAGCTGAATTTGGTAAACGTTGTCTTAGGTAAGTAATAGCTATGTGTGACTTTAGGTCTAACCCAGAATAAAACATATTATTCCTAATTCTTTAATGTTACAGTCAAGCTGTTTTATTGTTATATGAAATCTAAATAATTAAGTTCTTAACTGGATAATGTGAAAGAAAGATAGACACACAGACAGACAGACAGAGATAATAGGAAGGTAGACAGATAGATGTGTGGTGAGAGAGAGAGTAGATAAATACCTACATGGGTAAGTAGATGAATTCTTTAAGTATAATCTAACATCATTAAATAAATTCAGCTTTCAAAATGTTAGACATAGAGTAAATAAACATTCAGGTAAGCAACGGGTCACTAGTACTGCCATGCCAGGTCTGTGGTGGAAGGTGTTATCAATGCAGATATAATAAATTCGCCAAGTAATGGAAGGAATGACTTAACCAGTTACTGCACATTTACAAATTCAATATCACATATAACACACAAGAGAAAGAAATCATTGTTAGAAAACAGATTTTGCCATGTGAAACTCAGAGACAAAATTAGACTGCAAAAAACGAATGTGGGAATAACAAAACAAGTCACCCCACCCCCACCCCACAGCCCCCACCCCAAAACAGCGAATCCTAAAGTAAGAATATGCTGATTTTTAATCTGTTCACTAAAGACAAAGTGAGTGATAATCCAAAACAAAAAAGAATTTAACAGACTCGGAAACAAGAATTAGGAAACCGTTACTCAGACTGTAAGCCCAGCATTTTTCCCCACTTTGGTTTTTTGAGACAGGGTTTCTCTGTGTAGCCTTGGCTGTCCTAGACTCACTTTGTAGACCAGGCTGGCCTCGAACTCGCAGCGATCCACCTGCCTCTGCCTCCCAAGTGCTGGTATTAAAGGCATGAGCCACCACGCCCGGCTAAGCCCAGCATTCTCTTTGTCTTCATAGTTAAGGAAGAGCTTACAAATTTTGCTAGTCTCAGAATCAATAGAGCATAATCTTCTTCCCGCTAAAAGATGGACAGTAAAGTCCTTAAGCCTCGTAGTAAGGACTCAGTAAAAAAGTGTTAAAGGAGATCATTGAGAAATCAGCCATTGCTTAATTTACCCAACATCCTTCACGGCCTAGAGTAACAACAACTGTAACAACTAGCATAGTCACTACCTGAAGAAGGCACCACACTCATATTATGTGCAAGCAACTTTATGCCTGTATGTTTTTTCAGCTTTCACATACTATTAATAGGATCACAGAGCCCCTGTGTAAACACCTCATTCATACTAATTCACTGTGTTACTTCAATGGTGGAAACATGTCAGCCTTGTTACCAGTATGTAGCAAGCGGCAAGAAAACTGCTTTCCACCTAACCAGCGGCTGCCTCCACATGTGTGAGTTACACTGGCTCTATTGGTGAGCCTGCTGCAGCTCGGAAACTAGCCTCTCTATTAAGATCTGTGGGAACCGTGGGGTTTTTACCTTTCAGGAAAGCAAGCAACTCAGGGCACAAGCTTCCTGGACAAAGACCCAGGCTCTGGCTGGAGGCAAGACTTCCTTGCTCCCAGAACAGCAGGCAAGCACTGGCATTGCTCCACGTGGGAATAATGAAAGGAAGCCTGTGTGGGTGCCATAAGAGTAGGGTGGAGTCTTAGCCACGTTATCTCAAGATCTCTTTTTCAAAGAGACTTTATTAGGCTGGGCTATAAGCAAACAAGCTTTCGATCTGAAGAACGATGCCTTCCAGATCTTTCAAGGCTACTTACTGTACAAACATTCACAAGCCATGATGAGTAAGGAACATTCTTCTTTCACTTCTGATTGGTTCTTGCCTCCAGGTTCCTGCCTTGAGTTTCTGCCTTGGCTTCCCAAAACACACACAAGAAGAAGGAGACTTTATGTGTTATTCCATCTTCATAAATACTTCAAGATAAAGATTTTTGTTACCTGTCTTTTCCAAGTATAGGATTACACTTAAGTATTCCAACAAAATAGCTCAGTGGAGAAAGGCACTTGCTGCCAAGTTTGGTGACCCATATTTGATCCCAAGTAATAGAAGGAAAGCGCCAACAACACTCACATGCTCTCCTGTGATCAATACACAGAGAGAGAGAGAGAGAGAGAGAGAGAGAGAGAGAGAGAGAGAGAGAGACAGACAGACAGACAGAGACAGAGAGACAGACAGAGAGAGGGGGTGGAGGGATGGAGGGATTAAATAAATTTAACTTTAAAATGAGTAAGCAGTTGGCAACACAGAAAAATAACATTGCAGACTTAAATAATCATAAAGTAACAGAGCCAAGATTTAAGGCTAGTGTGGCCATATCACCCTCACCTCCCCACTGTCTCCCAACAGCACAAATATTTACATTTAGGTTACTTCCATACAAGATGAGGTAGGCTGGATTCTAATATACCTCTCTAGAATCTTCTTTGAAAACCAACTTGTGGCCTAGAGCCTTTTTTCAGACCTCTTTATCGCTAAGCAACAAAGACTGTGTGTGACACATTTCCTGTCAGTGTCCTCCCTCCCGCATCAAAATGTGTATTATGTAATCTATAAAACATGTACCTACATGGGGGAAAAAAAGAGCATTTCCTCTCCCAAGCTAACCCTTCCAAATGGGGTAATGTTGTATGCAGTCTCAGGCAAACCCTACCTGGGCCTCTTCCATCAAGTGGCTCTAACTTATGATCAGAGCAGCCTACCAGCTTCCACCCTTGCCTGGGACAAAAGCAATAGGTATATAACTAAATGGGAAGGTAAATTAACTTTGTTTATTTTCTAGGTAAAAATTAATCAATTCTACCACATTTTTTATGTTATTTGGAGTTTGGCCAATGTCAATTCCATCTGTAATATCTCCTTTCCAAGGCTCAGCCAATCTGTGTGTTTTGTCTCATATTCTCTCTGCAATCTGTGTTGTTTTAATCTCTATTAGCTGAGCTTCCCAGGAATTGAGGATGCGCAGAAGCCAGAACAGTTGGTGTGATATACCAGAGGGCAGAGGAAAGCAATCCTCCAAACGTACAGCAGGGTTTACTTAACACAAGGTGCTGCTTTAGATGAGAAGATGGAAAGGCCCACCCTCAAACCACCAAGCCGGTTTGCTCAAGGTGCACACAGAGACACACCTCTAACAGAAGTCGGAATATGCCAGCTGTGCCTGTCAACAGAAAAAGCAAAAGAGAAGCGATATTGGCAGACGTGAGGAACCCCAAAGGTAAGTTACTGCTTCAGATGTGATCTAGGACAAAACAGGGTCAATGGGCGAGGAAGATGGGGCCACTACATTAAAATCAGCAAGTGGCAAATTTAGCTTTAGGTTCAGAAATTAATCTGACTTTAAAGTTTTAGAAAGAATGAAAAAAACTTTAACCCAGGACTCTTTGACTCAATATGAAGTTGCCAGGCATTCTATTACAGACAGAATTTATTTGCCTTACATGGTTGTCCTGGTTAGTAAGCTCTAGGGAAAGACTTGAGTTTAGTTCTAAGGACTGTGTGCCCACACACCAGGACCACGTGCACTACCGTAGTCAGCGAGATGCACAGCCTGAGACAGCTGAGATGCACAGAGGTGGTGGACTTCATGTCACATGTCAGCACACCACTGTTAACAAGAGAGTTTACACTGAGACTCAAGTTCTTCCTGTCTGATACATAAGACTGAAACTCTGAACTCAGACCCTGTGTAGCCTCCTGGGAGAGAGGCCATTGTCTCTCAGCTTTGTTTTGTGATTTGTTGAAAAACAGGAGGAGGGAGATGGTGGCCGACTCATCTCAGCCCCTGGCCTCACAGGTGGACTCAGGCATAGTCGGGAAGCTCACTCTTGGCCGTTAGAGATGGCTCAGTGTTGTTCTTGCAGAGGGCCTCAACCAATTCCAGCACCCACGTGATAGCTCATAACCATTGCTGACCCCAATTCCAGGGAATCCAACAGGCAGAAACATGGCGCACATACACGTAGACAGGCAGAATATCCATATACGTAGAGTAAAATAAATAAATCCTTTAAAATTAAAAATAAAGTATGACAAATCTTTACAAAGAAAGGAGAAAGAAAGGGTGGAGGAAGGGAGGGAGGGAGGGAGCCAGGGAAAGTAACTGGGACAGTTAACTGGGACACCCCAGCTCTCCCGGGACCCTGCTCCCCTGAGTCTTCAGTCTGAGCCCATAGCCCTGCCCCATCCTTCAACAATAGCTTCTCCCCACCCCCACTCCACTTCCTCCTTTTTAGTTTCTGGTAATCACTGGGTTGGAGAAAGCCACCCAACAAGAAAGACCCCTAAAGGACCAATGTCTTTCTCGTTGTTTCCCTGGGCTGAGTCCCAGGAGTCCCTCCATGCTTTGTGAACAAATGTAAATGACATCTGGAAATTTTCATTCATCAGTCTTTCAGCAACTGTACCTTTTTATTTGTCACCTCACCTGGGTCCTGAGTAGCCAGGGGCTGTCTTAACGCTGCCATAACCAATGTCTGCAGAGTTCCTGGGCAAGAGAGGCAACACACAGACACTTGTAGTTTCTTTCTCAGAGTTCCACCTAGACAAACCCACCTCCTTCTTTATATTAAAATCCCCAAGTCCTGGGGTCTCAGTGGACCAGGTTTAGCTAAATGCCCAAAGAAAGCAGTGGTGAAAGAGGGAAGGAGAGAAGTTCGTTAATTTCTTACTAGTGTAGATCAGAGCATCACTGTAGTTGGAAAATATCTTATAATGCACCTGAAGCCCGTGGTAAACTTCACCAGTTAAAGTAAAACCTGTTTCTCTCTCTCCAAGTCCCAGTCAGTTTGTTCCCTGATTTGGGATTGCTCCTAGCCAAAGCCTGACATTGTGTATCTATCCCCCAACACTGCCTCCAGCCATGTCACCCTGCCTCACATGGGCGCTCATCAACACACACGGTCCCTTACATCATTCATAATATCAACACTTGTCATTGTGGTTTCACACCGTCCCAGCCTAATTCTTGGTAAAACCACCTGAAGCTGGGTGTTAAAAGATGACAAGAACAAGTCAGAACAGAACACAAACCAACATTAAGGTTGAACTGATGTTCCCGCTAGCTGATGAAGAGGAAAAAAAAATCTTTATATAGCATTCTCATGGCAAGACTTCCAAAAGTCTATTGAAAATAGTCCTTGTTTCTTCTTGGCAAATGCTAGAAAGGCTCTAGACTTATTGTGGAGTCAGGATGGTGTGGCACCTATGAGTTCTGCTTATTTGAAGACAAAGGAAACCTAAGAAGATTTGGAAAGGGAGGGAAAAGGGGAGGAAGAGAGGGAGAGAGATAGAGAGATGGAGGGGGGAGATAGGAGATCAGGGAGGGAGGGGTAGGGGGAGAGAAGGAAGGAGAGAGAAGGAGAGGGAGGAGAGGAGGGAGAGAGGGAGGGAGAGGGGGAGAGAGGGAGAGAGGGAGAGAGAGAGAGAGAGAAGTTAGGTGAATAAGAAGTAGGTTAAGGAAGTGGGGGGATATGGGAAGAGTTGTGAGAGGTGACATGGCCAAATGGGATTGTGGGAACCACCACAACTTAGAAATGCTGCTGCTCCTAGGTCTCTCCTGATCCTCTGACTTCCATTTTTCAGCCCTCTTTGCAGGCTTCTCTTCTTCCAGAACACTCGGTGGCTTTTAAGTCACCCCTGGCCCTCCTGTTAATTCCTCACCTCTCCCCTACTTCATCATATGCTCACCCTGGCTTCCATGTCGGTAACGGCACACTCCTTTCTTCGTGACTCCTGACCTGAACAAATGTCCTCGGACCACCCATTGGATTCTTCAAGATCCACACGTTCTGAAGATTGTTGTCACCATTCAACACACTCAAAAGAGAATCGTGTCTCAGCCTGCACATCTGCTCTGCCTATTGTGTTGGCAGAGGCCACCTCCCCTCTTCTACCTCTCAAAGTGGAGGTAGAGCTGTCAGGAAGGCCTGTTGCCTAACATCCTCAGGCAACAATCTTTCTCTTCACACTGTACACCCCACTTGGTTTCTTGCTATTTGTGTGTATTTGTGATGAACTCAGTGTTTGGCTCTTAATTCCTGAGAAACATAAATTCAAGTACTCTAAAAAATGTACCTAAACAACTTCAATTGATAAGTATTTGAGGTTGTAACCTCAGTTATTCCAGGTTTCTTGTCCCCTTCCTGCTCACCCCAACTTTGCATATAAAGGCATAGACTACACTGGTCACTCCAGGGAGCTCTGGAAGTATACGATCTCTCCCAAGACTAGGCAAGTGCGGGCAGTTACATGACACTGTTGACAATACATCAGCAATGAAGCCTCTTACAGATGTTAGGACCTGGGACCCCTGGCCTTACATTGACAGGTGTTACAGCTCTGTGTAGGCCTAAGTCCAACATTCCTGGCCCTTAACAACAGATAGCCCATTACAGCTTCCAGGCCAAGGGTCTGAGTCCTTGGCCCTGAAGGCCCAGAAGCTCACTGGAAATCTTCTGGAGATTAGGGCCCACAGCTTCTTTCCTACTTTCGATAAGCTGATAGCCTGAAAACAGAAAGTGCAGCAGCAGGAGAACGGGGTGATAGCAGTGACAGTAGTGGTAGCATAGCTGTGGTAGAGCCACAGAAGGGACAATCTAATGGGCAAGGAAGAGAAGCAGTATGGAACATAGCTAATAATGACTGACACCTAACTCTATGGCACTTGGGTGCTGTCCTCTGTCTTCAGTGACTCTAAATTCATTGTCTAATGGCCAAACTTCCTACTTGGCCAGGAGGTTTCCATGAAGGAGAAATTCCTCACTTCCCCCTCTTCGTTTAGTACACTTCCTGCTCCATCTCACCTCCATCCAGCAGCCACAGTCTCATCAAGCCTCCCCATCTCACCCTGTTTTTCCCTTGACCTTAGCATTCTTTAGTGTGGCCAAATCAACCACAGTCTTCCTCTTTCTATTTCCCTGTCAAATGCTTCAAGCCCTTCAGGACCAGTTGGAAATTGTTTTATAGCAACAGTGTGGCCTCAGGCCCCAATTGCTGGTCCCTTCTCCGGCCATATCCTCTGCCTGGGATGCACGGCTGCCCACAATGGTTCTAGTTCTGTTGTTCCTATATTCCTCATTCTGCTCCCTCTTGGTCAATTCTGATCTCCCAACAAGAAGCCCTGGTTTATTTGAAGGGTGTGATGGGGCATGCCTATAATTCCACACTAGGGAAATGGAGGTAAGAGGATCAGAAGTTCGATGTCAGCTACATAGGAGTTCAAGGCCAGCCCAGTCTATATTTGGAGCTTTACCAATAAGCAGCTGCAACTATTCTGTATCTTCTTGAAGATATCAATAGAGTGTTCAAAAACAAACAAACAACAACAAAATCAGTGCTGGCATAAAGGTGGTCTGGCTGGATGTCTGACTGACAGTCCTCTCTTAAGGCAGCCAAGGCCATAAGAACAAGTATAACCAATGTCAACTAAGAAATCAAATCTCCTCATCCCAAAACATCTTTCCTCATTTACAGGAAACTAAACACCAAAAGAAACACATCTGCTAATACCGATACTCCTCAAACTATTCCAGAAAATAGAAACAGAAGTAACATTGCCAAACTTATTCTATGAAGCCACAGTCACTCTGATACCTAAACCATACAAAGACTCAACAAAGTAAGAGAATTTTAAGCAATTTCACTCATTAACATTGATGAAAAATTCAATAAAATACTCAAAACTGAATCTAAGAACACATCAATAACATCATCCATCATGATCAAGTAGGCTTCATCCCAGGCATGCAGGGATGGTCAACATCCATCAAAGTAATCCATCATATAAACAAACTGAAAGAAAAAAAAAAACACATGATCATCTCATTTGATGCTGAAAAAGCTTTTTGACAAAACCTACCACCCCTTCATGTTTACAGTCTTGGAAAGATAAGAAATACAAGGAACATACCTAAACATAATAAAGGCTGTCTATAGCAAGCCAATAGCCAACATCAAATTAAATGAAGAGAAACTCAAAGCAATTCCACTGAAATCAGGGACAAGACAAGGATACCGACTCTCTCCATATCTCTTCAATATAGTACTTGAAGTTTTAGCTAGAGCAATAAGACAACTAAAGAGGATCAAGGGGATACAATTTGGAAAGGAGGAAATCAAAGTATCACTATTTGCAGATGATATGGTAGTATGCACAAGTAACTCCAAAAATTCCACCAGAGAACTCCTACAGCTGATAAATATCTTCAGCTAAGTGGCTGAATACAAGATTAATTTTAAAAAATCAGCAGCCTTCCTGTATACAAAAGACAAAAAGGCTGTGAAAGAAATTAGGAAACTATACCCTTCACAATAGCTTCAAATAATATAAAATATCTTAGTGTAACTCCATAAGCATAAGGTTATTCTGTAGTTTAAATTCTGATTTCCTGTCTAAATGTTATGTAAACTCTGCTCCCGCTGTTAAGTCAATAAAGCAGCTTACAGCCCATCGATAAGCAGGGGAGAGAATAGAACTAGACTTCCTGCCAGCCAGGGGAAGAGGAGTTAATAGAGGAAGTAGGGGTTTCAGCCAGGGGATCCAGCCACGAGTAGAAACCCAGGGAAGATCAGGGGGGAAGAGCTAGAGCTGAGGAAAGCTACAAAGTGCAAGTATTGCTGGGATGTTTGCTGGGAATATGACAAAATAACATAGAGGGTTAAGAACAGACTTAAACTGCTCAGATTATGTTGTGAAGCTTTGTATTATAAAAGAGTCTCAATTATTTGTGTGATAGCAGGTTAAGAAATAAGCTAAGAGAAGCAAGCACTGTTTTATAAATATAACTTCAACATAACTCTAACCAAGCAAGTGAAAGACCTTCAAGAACAGAAGCTTTTCAGTTTCATGAGGTCCCATTTATTAATTGTTGATCTTAGAGCCTGAGCTGTTGGTGTTCTGCTCAGGAAGTTGTCTCCTGTGCCAATCAGTTCAAGGTTCTTCCCCACTTTCTTTTCTAATAGATTTAGTGTAGCTGGTGTTATGCTTAGGTCTTTGATCCACTTGGATTTGAGTTTTGTGCAGGGTGATAAATATGGATCTATTCTTCAGAACTTCAAGATCCCCCATGCTCACGGATCGGGAGGATCAACATAGTAAAAATGGCCATCCTACCAAAAGCAATCTACAAATTCAATGCGACCTCCATCAAAATCCAGCACAATTCTTTACAGACCTTGAAAGAATTTTAAGCCAGGAGTGGTGGCACGCACCTTTAATCCCAGCACTCGAGAGACAGAGGCAGGCAGATCGGCCAGCCTGGTCTGCAAAACCAATCCAGGACACCCAAGGCTACACAGAAAGACTCTGTCTTGAAGAAACAAACAAACAACAAAAAGAACAATTTTAAACTTCATATAGAACAACAACAACAAAACCCCAGAATAGCTAAAACAATCCTATACAATAATAGAATTTCTGGAGGTATCTTCACCCCTGACTTCAAGCTATACTACAGAGCAATAGTAATAATAATAATAATAAAAACCCTGCATGGTACTGGCATAGAAATAGACTGCTTAATCAGTGCCAAGCTGGAGACCTAAGTCATGGTAGGCTCCTGGGAGGATATGAGAGAAACTATAGCAAAAACTTCTAGTAGCAGGGGCCATGGAGGCCGAAGAGGACACTATCTAACTAGACAGGACTCCTAGTAGAGGGAGGGGAACACCAACCCACCCAAAAAACTTTGACCCAAAATTTACCTTGCCTACAAGATGTGCAGGGATAAAAATAGAGCAGAGATTGAGGGAATGTCCAACCAAGGCCTGGCCCAACCCAAGACTCAATCCATGGGAGAGAGTCAACCCCTGACACTATTAGGGATACTCTGCTATGCTTGCAGACAGGAGCCTAGCAGAGTTGTTCTCTGAGAGGCTCCACCCAGCAGTGGCTCGAAACAGATGCTGAGACTCACAGCCAAACATCAGTTGATGAGTAGAGAGTCTTGTGAGAAAGTGGGAGGAAGGAAAAGGGGGCCTGGAAGTGCCAGGAGTTCCTCAGGAAGACTGGCAGAGGTGGCTGGCCAGGGCTCAGAGGGGCTTGCTGGGACTGTGGGTCCTCTGGTGAGGGGAGCAGGGCTGTCCATGACATGGACTCTGATGCCAGCTATTTGATCACTTCCTCCTGGCAGGACTGCCTTGCTGGGCCACAGGGGAAGAGGACAAGCTTGGTCCTGGTGCAACTTGATGAGCTGGGATAGATGGAAGAGGGGCTCCCCTTTTCTGGGGAGTAAGGGAGCTGGGATGGAGGAGAGGGAGGGAGGGTGGGAATGGGAGGCGAGGAGGGATGGGGCTGCAACTGGGATGTGACGTGAACAGATTAATTAACTAATTAATTAAAAAGAAACACATGTAATAAGAACTCATCAATAACAGCAGGCTAGGGGGCTAGGGATGCCAACTCAGGTCCTCATGCTTGTGTACCCAGTACCCCAGGCCCAGGGCAATACTTTTAAAAGGATTTAGTTATTGCGTTCTATTCTAAAGGAATATCGGCCTTCTCCTTCCATCTTATCATGCATGTTTTGGACTGCGGTGAATTTTAAAAAATAATAATAATCCTGGCACTTGGGAGGCAGAGGCAGTCTTTGTGAGTTCCAACATGCAACACATACTTTATCTGTAAGCATTTGGGCCAGCCCCACCCTAGGTCAGCCTCCACCCTGACTCCAGTGGCTCCAAAGACACATAAGGCAAGAGCCAGTACCTGGTCGCAGAGCAGCAGTTGGATTTAGGGCTGCTGGGCATGGAGGACATAAGGATCACCTATAAACTCAAGACTGGGTGCATATCTGAGTGACAGACTAGGTGTTCGGGATTTTCTTTCCGAGAGAGAGAGAGAGAGAGAGAGAGAGAGAGAGAGAGAGAGAAAGAAAGAGAGAGAGAGAAACAGACAGATAGAGAGACAAAGAGAGACAGAGACAAAGACAGACAGAGACAGACAGAGAGACAGGCAGAGAGACAGAGAGAAGGAATTGGACCTTTTTGTACAGTTAAGCCAAGAAAAGCTTTTAGACCAGTGGTTCTCAACCTATGGTCGTGACCCTCTTGGGGGTTAAACAACTTTCTTACCAATGTCACATATCAGATATTCAGCATACCAGACATTTACATTATGATTCATAACGGGAGCAAAATTACAGATATTAAGTAACAACAACAATAATTTTATGGTTGGGAGTCACCACAGCATGAGGAACTGTATTAAAAGGTTGCAGCATTGAGACAGTTGAGAACCACTGTTTTAGAATCCACTCAAATTATCAACCTTTTCATTTCTGAGTATATTTGACCAACAGTAATTGTTATTTTAGTGATTTGAAGATCTGGGTACACAGTGCTTTTCAAATATCCCAGGGTTACACAACTGGATGTGAGGTACCAGAGAGGCCAGACCCCAGTCCACATGGAACGCCCCTTGCTTTAAACAAGTCCATGCTCTTTCCTTTGAGCTCAAATCGAAGCAGACTTTCCAGTGTTCTAGCTGTTGCGGTATTTCACAGTGCTGAAAAATCAAAGAGCTGCAAGATGCAGAGAACAGGAGCCCAAATCCAAAGGTTTTGCACTCGTGTGGTCATGCAAACACACGGGTTTTATGAGAGGTCATGTTTGCCAAAAGGTAGGATTTATGGCTTCACAAAATTTACAGCTTTTAAATGGAATATTAAAATGTGAATAAATTTTTTCCTTCCCAGTGAGAATAGCTCATGAATAAACGTGAAAAGGGTGCGAGGCTGGAGACAGAGCTGGAAGAGGAGACAGAGAATGACTCCGTGTGCGCCCGCCTTCCGCAGATGCTGTCCCCTGCTCTGCGTGAAGACTAAAGCACAGTTATGTGTGACATGGCGCTGAACAATTCCCTCCGAGGCAACCGGCCAGGAATGCTGCTCGGCCCACCGTGCAACAAAAATGTATGAAATCGCATTAGCAGAAAAACAAGATTTCTCGGTCTTAAAACAGAAAGGCTTTTCCCATCTCCTAGACGAATGTTCGCCTCTGATTGAGCAACTGTTACCCTCTTTATTTCTACCTGAAAGTGCCTTTTGCAAGTCATAATTAAGGGCAAGAACTTTATAGTCCCATCATGATGGAATGTGCTTAGCGCCTGAATGCCCGTTCATTAGCAGGCTCTTTAGGGCTTTTTTTTTTTTTTTAATTTCAGGGCTTAATTTGATCGCAATGCATTTGCACGCCCTGATCATTTTTAAGGCAGAACAAGAACTCTATAGAGTGGCTTTCTAAAACACCTTCTACAAGGCAAGAATCTACAATGCTAGCACAGCAAAAACTGTGTAGACTCTGTTTTGTGCTTGTAAGGGGGAAGAAGAATGTCAGCAGCAGGGAAAATAGATAAAAACACATTCAGGCATTCTCTAAATTAATATGAAAAGTTGTTAAGAGAGAGAAGAAAAATAAAAAATTATTTCCAAAGCATGATGTCCTGCTGTGAAAATGTCACAGGTACAGAAGTTCTGCATGGCTTCAGGCAGTTGTGCTTTTTTTTTTTTCCCAGAAGCTGTGTTGGGCATTACCTGTCACACGGCCGACTTTGAGGGTGTGAGAATCGTAAAAGCGTTAACTTGGTTAAAACTCACTACTGATTTTATGAGGAAACATTATGCTTTCTGCTCACAGGTTGTTAAATTTGGAAAGTGTTTAGGTAGGACAAATTAATTTAACAGACCCAACAAGCTCAAACCTGGAGTTCTTAAGGGACAGGAAGCTCTAATGGAGATGCTTCTTGCGATGCAAGAATGGTGAAAATGACCTCAAATGTTCCCATGAACAACGATTCTTCAACTGATTCTTGTTCATTGAGGGCCGAAGCAGAACGGTGAATTCTGAGCTTAGCCCAGCACCGGACACTTCCAGGACCTGGACAGCTCCAGGGCTCACAGGCCTTAGGCGAAGAGGTTGACTAGCTGGCTGGGGCAGGCTTCCCTTCAACTGTAAAATCCTCCACCTCTCTTCAGAGAGTAAAAGTGTGTCCCTAAGGGAAAATCGTGCTTCTAAATCGGTGATTTCTTTTTAAACCCTCAATAAAAGACAAACAGCTTAACTGGATTTTGTTTTAAGGACAAAAGGCAGCGATACCATGGAGGCATGGATACTCCTGGTTAGAAGGGACCACCCAGACCAAGAGACCTGCCAAAGTCTCTCAGGCTGGGCCCTCTGGCTTCTGAAGGACTGGCCTTTCTCCAGCACTGTCCCGCGCCTGGTGCTTTACAGACTTACTTTATTACAAGGTTATAAGCTGTGAATTAGGTGGCAGGTCAGGTTCACTGAATTTCTATGATCCTTTGGAATAAGAACTGATTCTAAATACCAAGACACACACACACACACACACACACGAGAGAGAGAGAGAGAGAGAGAGAGAGAGAGAGAGAGAGAGAGAGAGAGAGAGAGAGAGAGAGAGAGAGAGAGAGAGAAGGAAGAGAGTGGGGGAAGAAATCTAGTAAGATTCATTTAAATGAAGTATACAAAATTGAAATTTTCACAGGGAACTATTTTGGAATTCTTGAACCACAGGTTAGAGGAAGAAATTTCAGTTAAAAACTAATCTATTTTTGTTCATCTATTTTTGAAAACTTCAAGTGTGAGCATTTTTCTTAGCAATTTAAATCTCTCAAAAATGAAACATTTTTTTAAAAGTTTATTTATTTATTATGTATACAGAGCTCTGACTGTATGTACACCTGCATGCCAGAAGAGGGCATCAGATCATATTATAAATGGTTGTGAGCCACTATGTGGTTTGCCTGGAATTGAACTCAGGACCTCTGCAAGAATAGCAACTGCTCTTAACAGCTGACCCATCTCTCTAGAAAATGAATCTTAAACATGGAGATACCCATGCACTGGTAAGAATACTGAATTTCAGGCTGGGTGGTGGTGGCAGAGGCGCCTTTAATCCAGCACTTGGGAGGCAGAGGCAGGTGGATCTCCCTGAGTTCGAGGCCAGCCTGGACTACAGAGCAAGTTCCAGGATAGCCAGAACTGTTACACAGAGAAACCCTGTGTCAAAAAACAAAAGATAAAAAACAAAACAAACAAACAAAAGAATACTGAATTTCTTATGTGCAGTTCACTCTTCCCACATATAACAATTACCTGCATAATTACATTATTTTCTTTTTCTATATATTTATATTTTAAAATGTATTTAATATACTAAGCTTCAAAATATATTACTGTTGGTATATTGCCATATTGTGTGTAAAGTAATAAAATGGGCTAAATTAACTATTAAAGGCCACTAATAATTGTTGAAACTACTTGGTGTGAATTATAACACCAACACCATACTTTTCTATCAGATCTATAGATTTAGGAAGTGTCTGCAAATGGAACTCAGATTAGTTGGCTCGGAGTCTTCCCGCACCAGAGCTCACAGTTCTGTTTATTTAGAAGATGTCAGAGTTTAGCCAGCACTGGTTTTATTTTTAAAATTTTGTGAATTACCAATGATCTCAGTCATTAGAAAATGACCAAAAGATTGAAATGTTTCTTAAGTCAACAGTAATATATTTTAGCAACATTGTTTACAAAAATATGATTCATTATTTTAAAAACAGAGGTTTTATTTGGCACAAACATATATGACGAAATGAGGAGAATTAATACCAAGCTACCCCGTGTTGCTGAAGCAGAAATCCTAATTCTGAAATTATACTTGGACCAGGCCATGTAGTGCACACTAAGATAAAAAAAAAACAAAAAAAAGAAAACTCTTTTTCTTTTCCCTTTTTGTTACATGCTTTTTCTCACATAGTTGGTCCAGAAATAATAATAAAAATTATTTTCTGTACACATTCCTTTGAAATTTATTAATCTGTCTAAATCTGTGCTCAGTCAGAAGTTTTAAGTACTTAACACATTTGTTGTTCATTAACTCTAGTAATCAGTCATTAGGGAATGCTAATTAAATACAGCGCATACATGTCCTTCAACCCTTACCAGTATGAAAATATGCACATGTAAAAGAAGACTTAGGTTCTAAAGCACATTTATTGTTGAGTCAGCATAAAGCATGTTTTCTTTTGTTTGTTTGTAAATTTATCAGCATAGGTTTTGCAAAAATGCTGCTAAAAACAAACACAATTATACTATAAGCCTGAGGTGATTTATCTTATTTCACATAGTATTCTTTTCTTAGATTTTTTTGTTTTGTTTTGTTTTGTTTGAGACAAGGTTTCTCTATGTAGTCTTGGCTATCCTGGACTCTATTTGTAGACCAGACTAGCCTAGAACTAACTCTGCCTCCCCGAGTGCTGGGATTACAGGCGTGCATCACCATGCCCTGTTCTTGGATTATTTTGGCTCAGAATGTCTGTCTATACATGAGGTGAGGTCAGGTCACGTTGCCACCCTTAAGACCCTTTTCCCCACATGAAATATGTAAGCTATGTTGCCCAAGATTTTATATAAAGAAAAATTATTTTAACTTAAAAAGTTAGCTCTCTAACAAAGATATGATTAACTACAGAATCATGCATTATTCTTTATGGTTATGGTTCCATAAGAATAAAACATACTTTGTAAACAATTTCAATGCTATTCTGGTAGGTATCATATTTTACCTATTTTGACACCAAAAATATATGTAACTACTTTTCACTCAAAAAAAAATGAGATTTCCTCTTTTATTTTAATAATATTCAAGTTAAAATATTTATAGAAATAAAATTATTTTATTTTCTCAAATTTAAATGCTAAGATATACATTCATAATGAAAATGTTAGATTTTTTAAAAAGAAGATTAAATTATATTTTGGCTATATGTTATAAAAGCTTGCATTCAACAGGAGCCTTAATACTCTACATGGGAAACTCTTATTATTTGCAGGGAATGTGATTACAGGTCCACACCAAACAAATTAAGTGACAAACTTTAAGTTAAACTTTATGGTTTAACAAGTAAATGGATTTTTAAAATCCCTGCATACATCAGGAGTTTGTGGGGTAACATGCAATGTTACAAAGTAAAAATGAGCTCATCTTACAGAAATCTGTACTTCTCCAGAGAAATAACAAAAATGCAAGTTGAAACACTAGAAACATTTTATTCCTGAATAGAAAAATAGAGCACTATTTTTAGGTCATCCTAAATAAACTTATATATTAATGAAAATAACATGGTGATGGCATGTTACCTATGCTGGAATGAATGAGAGTAGTCTGGAAATACTTGGGCCAAAACAAGAAAAATGGTACCATTAAGAGTGTTATAATAAAAGTTGGGCATGGTGGCACACACTTTTAATCCCAGCACTTGGGAGTCAGACGCAGTTGGATCACTGTGAGTTCAAAGCCAGCGTAGTCTACAAAACAAGTCCAGGAAAGCCAAGGATACACAGAGAAACCATGTCTCGAAAGAAAGAAAGAAAAACAAAGTGTTATAATACCATTTGTATGGTATTGGTATCAGAATAGAGATAGATTAGTAGAGTGAATTTATATTATATTGTGAACTTAATAAAGAATTTAATTAATAATTAAATTCTAAAATGCTAAATAAACATTTTGTAGTTGGCATGAAGATAAAAATGGATATTTTCAGGTGAAGGTAGTCACGGGATTATAAGTTCAAAGATAATGTAATGAAGTTAAGTTTTTTGGTCTAATAGAACACCAAGCATGAAACTGCAAACAAGCGGACAAGAAACAGATGGAAAGAGTATTAGCCAGAAGCAGCACTTTTTAATATGATAAACGCTCTCAAAATCACATACTAGTGAAGAGTATGAACAGTTCTTATGGTGAGATGCCACTCACAGCAAGATAATTTCAAAATTACCGTATTCACTAGTAGATAAAGTGCAACAAGGTCATAATATTTTGCTTTTGAATCTATATAATTGACAAAAAAACACTTTTTCAATGCTCAATAAAATAGTATGTGCCTATTATTTTTAAGAAAATTATTTAAATTAATTTTAGGAAAACATATTGACAATTTTTGAAAAACATTCATAGTCATTAAATAATAATTCTGCTTCTAAAGGTTTTATTTTTTATGTGTTTGTGTCATTTCCCTGCAGTACCCACGGTGGCCAGAAGAGGGTGTCAGATTCCCCTGGAGCTGGAGTTACAGGGAGTTGTGCACTGCCTAACATGGGTGCTGGAACCTGAACTCGGGTCCTCTGCAGGGGCAGTGTGATTTCTTAATGGCTGAGCCATATCTCTGGTCCCAAATTCAATATAGGCTCATGGACGCCTATGCAAAGAGCTCATCGCAATGCCATTATGATGGTAAAACATGAGCAATAAGCAGTATGTCCGATGAGTGGTATATAATTAAGCAGTTTAAGCTTTACTTATATAATAGAATATTTCATAATCATTATCAAAATGCTTCTAAAACACCTTTAATAACCTGGAAATTTGTCATGATACAATGTTAAATGATTGCCCAGGCCTAAAAATATATAAATGAATACATTGGTAGGTTTCAATAACAGTATAATTTTCATCCTTTTTAAATATATTGTTCAGATATTTTACTACAAAAACATATTCCCTTCATAATTACAAAACTCCTTTAGCTTTTAAAGATATGACAAATTTGATATTAATCAAGTAAGAGCGAAAGTGACATAGCTAGATAGAGGATAGATGCAGCCACAGGTATGTTAATATCCTGTATATATATAAATGCATACTTTATCACAGTACACAGTTACACCAAATCTGGCTTAAACAGTGTCCACCTTAATTATCTGTTATGAAGTCATTTGGTAGCCGAAGGTACCCCCTGAATGGCCATTACAATTCAGGTTTGTCTGCAAAGCTTAATACCACACATGGGGTACACAGACCTCTCTCTGATGTTCACATTTTGATCTTGTGATAACTCAGACCAATTGTAAAAGTAGAATATGAATAGAAGCCAAAGCTATCATCGCTCATAGATCTGGTTCCATTCCTAGGCCTTTTCGCAGCTCTAATTTTACTACTACTTGGCCCTTCACGTGGCTTCTCTATGGAGGGGATACCGACGTCGTGTGCTTGTCCAGGATCACCACTATCTCATGTCTACCCAGAGTGCCCTTCTGTACTGCAGTATGCACACTACTGAGAAGCCTTGTAAACATCTGGCGAGAGGGACCCACAGCAGAAGGAGGTCGCTCCAGCAAATGTGTCTTTCCTCTGTATCAAGGCTGGAAGTTGTTAATGTCACATCTTTTGTCTTTTAAAATGCATCAAGGATAAGCATATAATAAAATGGCCTAGAGACTACACACAGGGAAGAAAAAGCCTAGACTTTTTAATTTTAATTTTATTTTATTTTATTTTTTGGTGACTTCTTGGAAACCCCATCCAAGAAAACTGCAAGAAAATGGTGCAAAATTCCCAGGAGAGTTAACTGTCCCTTTCCCTATCAGAAAAGAGGCCCTTTCCATCACACAGTTGCTAGGTTAAAGCGGTCCATGTCCTAAAGATAAAGAAACTGCAGTATTAAGCCATTCTGAATTAATAGAGTGGCAGAGCATACCTAGCTGTCAATTCAATAACTTACCTTAAAATGTTTTTTTTTCCCGTCCTGACCTTAACGGGAAATACATCATTTTATCTGCAGTTTTGACTTTATATTGCAGTACAGACTCACATCGCTCGGGCAGTTAACCCAACACCTTTGACTTGAAATATGAGCAGCAGTTTATTCACATATGCAAGCAGAAGGTGGAATCAAAAAACAAAAGAGACAATCTTGTAACACCACATTTCCTTCCCTTTAGACAGCCGAATTGTTGATGAAAACCAATTAACCAAACATTACGATTTAAACGTACAACTTATTTATGTTCAAGGAAGAGAAATAGTCTTCACTTTTATTTGTAGAATAAGTTTTGGTTCCTGATGATGAATTTTAAAAAAAAAAATTATGTCTAGAAGCAGCTTATTAAATTAATGGCTTAATGTTACGTATTAAATAAATATTTTAATTATAAATGTAATAGTATTTTGGCAACATCCTGACCCAATAACTAGTTTTGTTCTCATCTCTCATGTATGAATCAAAAATTAAAGTGTTAGTGACCAAATGATTTATTTCCAAAGGTTTTGTAACTACTTGAATCTGATATACAAGTGTTGGCTTTAGAAGAAAAGAATTTTAAAATGTAGACAAAGACAAGATGATTTCCATACCTAATATTATTCCAGTAGATTTATGTTCATGTTCTTTTACATAGGACAGATTTGTAAACTTTTTTAAAGAGATTACTTTGCATTTAATGCTAATTTTTTTTTTTAATCTGTTAGTCTTTTGGCTTTAAATAGAGGATTTCAGAGACCTAACGCAGGTTGCTATGTTGCATCGCCATCTAGTGGATTCCAGTGACTGTTGAAAGCGTACAGGTCCTAAATATTACCTCTAAAGCAACATAAAACCTTTTAAAATTATGTTTATTTGGTGTGTCTCTATATTTGTGCAAGTGTATGTGTGGGGTATGTATGTGTGTAGTGTGTGTGTGTGTGTGTGTGTATGTGTGAGTGAGTGGGTTTGTCTGTGTGTGGTGTGTGTGTGTGTGTGTGTGTCTGAATATGTGTGTGTGTGGTATGTGTGAGGTGTATGTGTGTCTGTATATGTGTGGGGTGTCTGTATGTGTATGTGGTGTGTAGGGTGTGTGTGTATGTGTGGGTGTGAGTGTATGTGGGGGGTATATGTGGGTGTGTGTGTGTATGTGGTGTGGTGTGTGTGTGTATGTGTTGGGTATGTGTGTATGTGTGTGTATTGTGGAGTGTGTGTGTATGTATGAGTGTGTGTGTGTGGGGGTTGTGTTTGAGTATGTGCTGTGTGTGTGTGTATGTAAATGTGTGTGTATTATGTATGTGTCTGGGAATGTGGTATGTGTGTGAATGTGGGGTGTGTGTGTGTGTGTGTGTGTGTGTGTGTGTGTGTGTAGATCAGAAGGGCAGCTTTGGGAGTGAGTTCTCTCCTACATGTGGGTACCAGATGGAAAAGAAGTGCCTCTACCCACTGAGCCCTTTGCCACCATTCATGCAGTCCTGGAAACCATCAAAATCATGAAAATACATGAAACCAAGATACTCTATCATAACTTATGGTAAACAGAAACCCACTTAAGGCGGAAAATCATATGCAAATATAGAATGCTATGGGATCCGCACAGTAATTTATCACTTTGTATTCTCCCTTTATTTATATAAAAGCTGTTGTTATGAGGCCGCAGGTATGACACAGTGGCAGAGTGTGTGCTGAGCACATGAAGGCCCACTGGGCGTGGGAAAGGAAGCGTTAGCACTACAGCATGTTGCAAAGTCTGCCTTTCTATATTATTTATTATTCATTTGTTCATTGCATGTTTGTGTGTATGTACACAAGTGTTTCTACATTTTCCAAATAAAACACAAAAAAGACTCCCTACAAAGTGCAGGAAACACATGTAGAACATTTGAAGCAAGATTTCTTGGAAAAGATTGCTATCTAAGACTTTAGACTCAAATTTTATACATTTAAAAAATTTAAGAAACAGTCATCTGACATTAATCAACAACCAAATGAGTACCATGATCATTGTAGAAAAGACAATTACACCAGATACCTTCAATTTATGTTTATTGCAAGCTCCTGATATGCATATTTTAAGAACAAGATGGGCAACAGCCTTACTTTAATGCATAGCAAAGTTCTTACTTACTGTAAGTCTGTTTGAACTAGCTTGTGTATATAATGGGATAAGTCAAACTACTACATTTTGTAGATACTGGAGTTTTCCTACACTTGATCCTAGCCAAGTGGCCAAGGAGCAACGATACTGAAGTTTTTCAAGTAAAGAGAAAATGAGGGGGAAAACCAGGTTAGTAAAAACCCTACAATGTTATTTTTATTTAAAAATATTACTATGGGGACTGGAGGTATAGCTCAGTGGTTAAGAGTACTGGCTGCTCTTTCAGAGGTCTCAGGTTCTATTCCCAGAACCCACATAGCAGCTCACAACTGCCTATAACTACAATTCCAGGGAATCCAGTGCCCTCTTCTTGGTATCTGTGAGAATGACTTGCATGTGGTATACAGATATACATACAGAAAAAAAAAAAAAACACCCAAATACATAAAATAATAATAAAATATTTTTTAAAATATTACTGTGGTATATAAAGATACTTATATTTAAGAATACAAATTTCTTATCTCTATCAACTGTGAGGTTTAAAAATAGTAACAATACAATAGCAGCAACACTCATATTACCCAAATTATGTCTCTAAAAATCATTTCCCATATAAAGAACTAAGTTTCCCTACATAGATGGCTGATTCCAGATCAAAGGCCAATCATAAAGCTACGATATCTTATGGCAAAAATCAAGGAAAGTACTGACAGAGCACAGAAATCTATTAGAAGGATGTTCTGTGACCAACTGGTGTGACTCTGGAGCTTGGGGAAGAAATGACTACAGCAAACTGTAATATATCGAATATATAGCAACCTAAATTCTGGGGCTGGAGCCACGGCTCAGCAGTTAATAGCACTTCCTGATTCTCCAGAGGACCCAAGTTCAGCTCACAACCTCCTGGAACTCCAGTTCCTGGTGAGACCCAGGGCTCTCCTCTTGATGTCTCCTTGGGCATCTACATGCATATGGTATTCATTCTCAGAAATCCACACACATATACATTAATAAAAGCGAATATATCCCAGCACTCGGGAGGCAGAGAAAGGAGGATGGCTGCAAGTTCAAGGTCAGCCTAGTCTACAAAGGGAGTCCAGGACAGCCAAGGCTACACAGCGAAACCATGCCTCAAAAAAACAAAAACAACAACAAAAAGACGAACACATAGTCTTGTCTTTTAACACCTTCATGTTCGAAGAGATACTTTATTTTTTTTTAATGGAGAAAGATAAATATTTCATTAGTCATCATTAGAGGAAGTGATCGTCATAATTGCTTGTACTGGACACTGACAGTAGGAAAATGCCCAGTATTTAACGTGTTTATCTTTAACAAACATGTCAACAGAACCAAGTAGCCTTGATTGATAAAGAAGAGATTCTTCCGAATTACTAGTTATACAGCAAAACAAGTTGCTGAGCCTAAAGAATGACAGAGTTAGAAAATAACCATTTTGAGCCGGGCGTGGTGGCGCACGCCTTTAATCCCAGCACTCGGGAGGCAGAGGCAGGCGGATCGCTGTGAGTTGAGGCCAGCCTGGTCTACAAAGTGAGTCCAGGATGGCCAAGGCTACACAGAGAAACCCTGTCTCAAAAAACCAAAAAAAAAAAAAAAAAAAAAAAAAGAAAAGAAAAGAAAGAAAGAAAATAACCATTTTGTAGAGAAGCCAGTGTTTTTCCCAGTTAGGTAAATGACCAGACAAATGATCAGCACTGGCATCATTCGGCTGAAGGGGAAAGGGGCTGGATGCCCAGCATCTTAAAGTCCGTGGTTACTCAGCTGTCATGAATGCAGGAACGGCTGTGTTGGACCCTAGAGTCCAATTCAGGAAGGGGGTTGCCGCGAGAGACCACTCAAGTCACACAGGCTGGATGTATAGGTAAAATTTATTACTGATACATCAGAAGTCCCAATTGTTGATATGTCAGGGTCCTTCAGCACTCAGGAGGTGAAGGACCCGAGTAGCTGTTACAGGCTAGTTTTTAAAGGCTAAAACCACAAAGCAGGTGGGGTTGCTTATCAAGTTAGACCATATGGACATTGGCGTTGGGAGACCTCTTGTGGGGACTTGGGTGTGGGTCCCTAGGGCAGTTACTGGAAACCGTACGGGACCTTTGATAGTGGGGAGCTCACATGTAGCTATTCTGGGAACTAGGGTGGAACTCCTGAGGCTAGCAGTAACAAGAACTGGGAGAAGCCTCAGGTCTTACATTTTATAATTTTTTAATTTCTCAGCTGCTTTCTGTGAAGGACTCGAGATGTTCCCAGGACCAGCCACCAATGCAAGAACCAGTCAAGAGGGAAAATGACATGCTCCAGTTGATGTGCAGGGCAGAGGTGGGATAGCTTGTTAGAAGATGCTGACAACATGAAGGAGTAATCAAAACCAGTTTGTTTGTTTTTTAATCAACTGAAAGGAAAAAAGAACTTTGCTGCTGTTGATAGATGTAACAAGAGGGCTTGCAGATATGGTATGGATATCTGAATTGGAGAAAACCAACCTTTTAAGAAGGCATTTATTAAACCATCAAGAGAGTTTGAATAGGGTCTGGACACTAAAGGACACTGATGAATTGTTGTTACTTATGTATGGTAACAGTAAATGGTTATAGTCCTAGTTCTTTCTCACGGACACATTGAAACACAAGCTGTGAGAGAGAAAAGCCTAGAATTTGCTTTTATATACTGCAGGGGGGAAAGAATAGGAGGAGGAATAGGCAATGTACAAGAGAGTCGGCAAAATGCCAATCATCACTCACACCAGAGGGAAGACCCCTGTGTTGGCTCTGTTTCTTAATAATTAAACTTTATTATATAACCCAACTAGCTTACACAAGAAGGAAAAAAGGTTAAAGGGACAAAAGAGTGAACCTTCCGGTATCCTTTCCACGGGACGGGTCCTTAGGTATCTCTCTGGCCTGCGTGCTGGTCCAGCCTCTTCACTCTTCACCGCGCCCAAGCCTGGGCTGAACCTGTTGTTATCTCCTCCCCCACCTGCCTGCGTCACATGGCAAGGGCAGTCTCCTTCTCCCGTTGAGGGTCCATTAGAAAAACAATAGTCCAGTTGGGGTTCCCAGGTCTGCTTCCTGAATTCCAGGCCCAGGATGGCTCCACTCAGTCTATCACAAGGTATTCATGGGGTGCCCCAAGGGTAAAGCCCACCAAGACTGCTTCCACCTGTGACAAAGCTTAATCTTTCCCACACCCCTGGGCTTATTATGCTGTGAATCTTCATTGGTGTGTGTCTAAAATAAAAGCTTTTTACAAGAAATATAAAATTTTGTGAAGGTAAAAAAATTTTTTTTCACAGGACTGCTGAGATGGCTCAGCAAATGCCAAGCCTGACAACTTAAGTTCAATCTCTGGGACACAGATGGTGGAAGGAGAGAGTCCGCTCTTGAGGATTTTACACACACACACACACACACACACACACACACACACACACACACGGGGGGGGGGAGGAAGGAGATAGGGAGAGAGGCAGAGACACAGAGACAGAGAGGGAAAGACAGGGAGAGAGGCAGAGAGGGAGAGAGGGAGAGACAGACAGAAACAGACAGACAGAGTCAGAGATACAAGCAGTGATAGGCAGGGACAGAGAGACAGACAGAGCTAGAGACAGAGGCAGAGGTAGAGGCAGAGACAGACACAGAGAGTCACCGACATAGAGAGACAGACAGAGACAGAGAGGAAAATGTAATTTAGAAAACACTGTTCTAAAGGAAAGCACTGAGCTAAGACTTAAGAGAGAAACTGCAAAGCTGAGGGCTCACTGTTTTCCCAGCCCCTAGAGGCCCATGCGTGAGACTTCTAAGGGAGGAAATTACACCGAGTCAAAGGCATTTCCTTCTCATGATCAGATGCCTAGCCTGGGAAGCTATTTCTTCCTCGGAGAAACCAACATAGAGTCACAGGACAGATTGCTCTTCTTGTTCTTTTTCAGAAATCTCTGTCATTTGTGTCTTTTTCTCTCTTAAGGTCGACCCAAAACATCTGAACCCTGCCTGACACATTGCCTCTCTGCTCCTTGCTTTTCCTTCAAGCTCTCTACACAGCACTGATGTAAAATCTCAAGTGTGTCTCTCTCCCGAGGACCTCGATTCTCCGAGGGCAGAGAATTTTAGTTTTATATTGAAATTTTTATTTCTTTTAGTGTTCTCCCCACTCCTAACAACTTCTGGAAAATAGATTTGCCGTTAAGACCGGACTGTGGTGGATTTGAAATCACCAGGCCATACACCTGTTAACCGAGTCTATAAGGCTGTTTTGAGAATGTTCCAGAAGAAAAAGGCTTGCGTGGCTATAGGTGGCACCGTCCTGTGAGCTGGGATGAAAATTTAAAAAGTAAGAAGTCAGATGGTGCCAGCGTTCTTCTCTCTGCTATTGAGTGTGGATGCGAGCATGACCGGGCCCAGAACACTCCTGCCATTCCGTCTCCACACGGATGGACTGTCCCTAATAAGCCCCTCTTCTCTAAGTGGCTTTCGGCAGCTCTTCTGTCACAGCTATGAGACGATAAACTAACACACAATCAAATACCCACACTGTGGTACTGTGTTCCGCAAGTCTCGCTGGTCCCCAACACGGCTCTCACTACCTAGTGCTTCTACTTGACCCGGATTAGGAGGCGTGGCATTATTGGAGGAAGCGTGCCAATGGTGGTGGACTTTGAGGTCTCAGATGCTCAAGCCAGGCCCAGTGTCTCTCTTCTCCTGCTGCCTGCCGATCTGGATGTAGAACTCGCAGCTCCTCCTGCACCATGCCTACCTGTGCGCCACCACACTTCTCGCCATGCTGAGAATGGACCAAACTTCTGAACCTGTAAGCCAGCCCCAGTTAAACGCTTTCCTTTATAAGAGTTGCCACGGTCATGGCCTCTCTTCACAGCAACGGAACACTAGCTAAGATGTACGGCAATCCTGTTTATCCAGATCTGACTTTCCATAGTTTCGTCTTACCTGAAATCCAAATAATATTAAACAGGAAATTCCAGAGATAAGTAATTCATATCTTAAAGCACATGCTGTCAGAGTAGCTTGATGAGGTCTCACACCATCCTGCTCACCCCAAGCCATGTGGCTGTGTTTGTGTGCAGTGAATCTACCTGTGTTGTAAATGTACGGGGGAAGAGAGAATTGATGGAAGTTTCAGACATCCATGAGAAGGCACTGGGACTTACTCTTTATGCATAAACGGGGGACAAGTGTTCTTGTTTGTAAGAATCCCAAGCCTCTTTATTCATCTATTGCGGAGTATCCACCAGAGAAGAGCACTCAGATTCAGGTTTAAGCCAATAGAAAGTCTTTTGTAGCCTTCTGGTGACTACAGTGGCTGTTCAGGACCCCAGTGTAGCCCAAAGCCTTTCTCAGAATGAGCTTTTGTCCTGAGTTGGCGTATTTCAGTTTTTTGTTTGTTTGTTTGGTTGGTTGGTTTTTGTTTTTGTTTTTGTTTTTGGAGACAGGGTTTCTCTGTGTTAGCCTTAGCTGTCTGTCCTGGACTCACTTTGTAGACCAGGATGGCCTCGAACACACAGCGATCCACCTGCCTCTGCCTCCTGAATGCTGGGATTAAAGGCATGTGCCACCATGCCCAGCTTTTGCGGGGGGGGGGGGGGGGGGGAGATTTCAGTTAACAAGAACAATTAGAAGCAGAGCTACAGAAACCAAAAAGCAAGGTTAGCGCATTTAGAGACTTTACCATAACTATGGGTATTGATGGATTAACTCTTTGTTCTCATCTTGGCAGGTGGTACTGTCTAGGTGCTGAGTTTTATGGCCTGAATGGTACTTCCATCATGGAGTCAGTTGTGTTATGGATTGGGGGACCTGTTACCCACGTAAGGGTTCCTGCCTGGGGTATGAATAGGAAATGTTTATAAAAGAAGAGGTTTGTCACCATTTGAACTAGGTATTTAGAGAATAAACACGTCTCTAAAACTTCCATGTCTAGAATTATCTAAAGAGAAGTCATTGAATTTGTATGAATTTGTTCTTCACTAAAAAAAAAAAAAAAAAAAAAACCACACACACACACACACACCGAAACAAACAAACAAACAAAAAAACCAACAACAACAAAAACCCACTCATTGAGACAGATCACATTCCATATTCCATAAGTTAAATCATTTAAAGTATACAATCCAATGTTTTAAAACATAGTCACACATTTGTGGAACCAGCTCCACTCTATCACTATAGAACATTTTTGTCACCATTCTCCCACACTCATTAACAGCTGCTTACTGTGTCCCTCTCCTTGTTACCTACACAAAAATCTGCTTTTCACATTTGGAAATCCACCTAGTAGAGATATTCCATATAAACAACATTGGTTATATGTGGTCTTTTCTGAATGACTGCTTTCTCTTACCATGTTGTAGCATATGTGAATATCCCACCCTTTTATTATTTATTCATTTCTATTTCCAGAAGCAAATTCATTTTTGTCTTTCTCTGAACCTGAAATTGGGTTGTTAGGGAAGTAGGTAGAATCTGGAGGAGTTATGAGAGGAAAAAATTATACACACACACACACACACACACACACACACACACACACACACATATATATATATATATATATATACTTTTTAATAAAAAGTGACTTAACTATAAAATAATAACAAAGAAAATAACCTTGATATGGGGATATTATTACTGATCATTCAAGTGGACCCATCATAGTCAATTATTAACTCTTAAAATTAAAAGAGAAAGGCAGAGCGGGAGTCAGGGAAACACCATGTGAATATGATTGGACCTGGGGTTGCTGGATTTAAACATGGAAGGCTAGACCACGCAACAGGGGAATGTGGGCTGTCTCCAGGAGCTGAAGAGGCCAGGAAATAGATTCTTCCCAGAGATGGCCTAACCCTAGTGAGACCCAGTTCTGACTCGACTTCCAGAGCCATCAGATTATATACTGGTATCCTTTCAAGCTACCATATTTGCAGCAACTTGTTAGAGAAGCAAAAGGAAACTAATGTGGTAATGTTAGGAAAAGGAAGGGTTGATGGAGGAAAAAAATATGTTTGACTCGGGACCGCTCAGATCTGGGGTCCTGAGATCCAACAGGCAAGAGGGGCATGTGGAAACAGGACAAGGACACAGTGGAGGGTACGTACCAGGTTCTGGCTTTGCACATGTCCCACGGTATTTTCTCCCACTTGACATATGTTATACACCCAAATAAACTTGATTCCTTTACTTATGTCAATCTGAAGACATTAAAGCATCCCAACAGGCAAACAAATAAGTAAAGAAGCCATAGGTAGACATGATGGCAAACTTCTTGTCCAAGCCTGGATGTATCTCTTGCATGAAGCTGTGGGCCTACCAGCTCCCTCCTCTTTGTTTAAGATGACTGGTCTGAAATAAGGGAGGAGAATCTGCCTTGTATACCAAGTCATTTCAAAGACCCCACGAGACAGATACCAATCTCCAACCCCCAACCACCACCCCCTCACCCTTGTGGGGAATCTGCGTGCATCAGCACCCATGTGTGTTTCTTCTGTTTTAGTCAAATCCATTACATGCTGTGTCTAAGATTCTTCCTGACCAAGACCCTAGAACAAAACAAATCAATAGCAACTGGGCTCCATCCAAAATAAGAATTCACGAGTGTTGTGGGAAGGCCCTCGACATTCTCTGATGAGCTGCTTGCTTGCCACCCAGATGTGACATAGCCTGCCTCATACTTCTTCCAGAGTCTGTATGTTAACCAGGAACACAGGTTGACTAGACATTAGTGGGGCCAACATCTAACCTAGAGATTCTTTACATCCAACAATTATCTAGCCTGACATATGACTTAAATACATCTTTACAGTGTAGCCTAGCAAAAGATACTACAGCTATCAAAGGATAGCTTGGCAAGCTCAGTAGAAAATTTGTTTTGTACAGTCTAAACAAAATAAGTTTCATTATAACTATATCCATACACGCAATGGAGAGCTATCTAGTCAGAGAAACTAAATATTTACTGTGTGGTTCCTAATTAGGCTTTCAATATCAATTGGAGAGTTTTCAGTGATTTGATTTTTTTTTTTTTTTAAGAGTTACCTGGCACATAGGTTTTATTCCATTAAAATCCCTTAGATGGAACATCTGTGATGATGGGAACAGACCTGTAAAACCAGGAACTAATTAAGTATTGGCATCTTGGTAAAGGTTTGGAGCAAATGGTGCTTTCCAAAGAAATAACTAAACCATAGCTTGAAGGATGAGCAGGTATCTTTTTAGTAAAGAAAATGAGGTAGCTGTGGCGTAGAGACTATAAAGTAAGAAGGTGTTGTAGTTGAGTCATGACCTCAGGGCAGGGCTGACTCACCGGCAGTTACTTCGCATTGTAGGTTCAGACATTTCAGTAAGTGAAAGGTGAGGGGTTCAGAAGATGGAGCAAGGATGGAGCAGCCTATACTGTGGGGGCTTCAATCCCAGGCTACTAACAGACCCCAAAGGGTCTTAAGCAAGAACAAAACACAGTTAGATGTGCACCTTAGGAAAGACGGGCTGACGGGAATGCCCACACAGAGGCTGGAGGAAGATAAGGAGACTGTCGATGATAGAACCACAATGGAAGAGAGTAAGGCTATTCTGGAGACATTAAAGATGGGTATCTGCAGAGGTGAATGATCTAGAATTTGGTTCTCAGTTGCTTGGGGAAGGTAAAGGAAAGGTTTTCTGTCTGGATGCTGGGGAAAGAGCGGCACTGTGGCAAGAGAGTGGGACCTGCAGCCCAGAGGAGAAAGCTAGCATAAGAACCTAGTTATCAGAAAGACCAGAGCACTTCCTCCCCTGGGCTTCTTGCAACTAATAGAGTGTGTGCAACACAAACCTGCCATTCCACAAACTTGGGAGTGGGCATGCTATATAAATACCCTGTAGGAAGCTCATGCAGGGGCCCGCTGCCTTTGCACACACGCTCTTCTCTCAGCCCACTAGCCCACTTTGACCTCAGAAATGCTTTCCCTTTCTGGTGCTAATCATGTTTCTCTGGTCCGGTTCTTTACAGTAGGACACAAACCCCCAACTATTTCATCAAATACATTTTGCCAGGTACCAGGGTACTCAGATCCCTGTCACTTACGTGGTCCCTGACATAGAAGCCCAGATGTGACAGTCAAACCATGTGAGTGCAGTTGGTAACCTGAAAGGATGCCCTGTACTATTAAATTCATCTGAACTGATCCATTTCAAATTAAGAGATTGAACAATGCTGATGAAGGAGCTCTTCAGAAAAAGCGTGGAAAAAGAAAGATGGTAATGGACCATGGTAATAACTGGTGTTACAGTAAGTGAAGAAAGAAACAAAATGTGAGCTTGGGCTTGGTGGGAGTATAGCTTGGTGGCAGAGCACTTGCCTACCATGGTTTTTGTGGTTTTGTTTTATTTTGCTTTGTTTTTTTGTTTTTTAGGGGGTTGGTTTTTTGAGACAGGGTCTCTCTGTGTGAGCCTTGGCTGTCCTGGATTCACTTTGTAGACCAGGCTGGCCTTGAACTCACAGCAATCTGCTTGCCTCTGCCTCCCGAATGCTGGGATTAAAGGCGTGCGCCACCACACCTGGCCTACCATGGGTTTTAATTCCTAGAAAAGATGAGCTTACAGAAGGTTCTGAGAACTAGGCAGAGACCACGTAGGTGAGGAACAGAGAGCTCTCTCTAAATCTACACAATCCCACCCCTCCCCATCCCCCAAGTGACTCAATTAAAAACTAAGTTATTATGTTGGACTATCTAAAAGTAAAAGAGAATTCCACTCACTCACTTAAATTTAATCTTCACTCATTCATTATGCAATCAAGTCTTCACCAAGGGATTTACATGCCAAGGACAGTGACCCAGAAAAGCAAAGCAAAAGTGGCCTCTCACCTAATGCAAGTAAATTCAAGCTTACTGCCTGCAAGAGTTTGCAAAGGTGGCTTTGACTGCCTCTTTCAACACCCGGCTCAGAAGTGCTGTTCTGTAATCTACCCAGTTGAAGCAATGGCAGTGCTCTCCACCTCTGAGCTTTATTTCTTTTTGTTCCCATCACATGGTAAATAAACTACTTAAGGCATGGTCCTCTGCTGACGTCAGTACAGCCTGCCATGGTGCCTATTAAAAAGCAGGAGCAGGTGCTTAATTTTATCAGCCTAATTTGTTTATTCATTATTCAATAAATAGATGGTAGGTGGCGAAACGCCTTCACGCCTTCACGGTATGCAACAGGATGAGATAAATTCAACAGGAACAGATATGCGTGAGCCCCACCCTCAAGGAATTCCTAGGTTGTTACAAGCAAGGGCTTTTATCAAAGCGCCTTAAGTACAAACATAAGTGTATTTGTGATTCACAGTCCAAAGGTCAACTGTGTGTTAAAGCTACCTAATAAGGCAATTGCACAGCCTTGGAGGCTTGAGAAGGTTAGCCTGATGCTTTGAAACTGAGATCTCAAAGAAGAATGAGAGGTAAACAAGTAAAGAGGGGTGGAGAATCACACCTGGTAAGCAGCTCCACACATGCAGTAGTCCTGGGGAAGGTCAGAAAGGGCAAGGAAGGATTGGTTTTCTTTCCTACAGCTGATAGGCCTCCAAGGAGAAGGCCAAGGTGTTGATTTTTCAGCCAGTGATTACTTCCCCGATCCTTTACAAGATCATTATCTCTATTGGTTGACAAATGTCACTGCATTAAAATTGTCCAACAATGCTGGGCATGGTGGCACACGCCTTTAATCCCAGCACTGGGGAGGTAGAGGCAGGTGGATTGCTGTGAGTTCGAGGTCAGCCTGGTCTACAAAGTGAGTCCAGGACAGCCAAGGCTAACACAGAGAGACTTTGTCTTGAGAAGCCAAAAATAAAAGTAAAAAAATAAATAAATAATAGTAATAATAATAATAATGATAAAATTTAAAATAAAATAAAATTGTCCAATGTGTGGATTATTTTAATTGAAATTCTTCTACTCAGAGGCGATCCTAATGAGGTTTCCTGATAATGGAGGAGACAGAGTCCCAACTGGTCCATCTCCTGTCACCAAATGAAGTTTCTAATACCACAATCCAAGCTGTTGCTAAGATAAACTTGCTCTCCTCGAACTGACAGTCAGGCCACCTTGCCAAGAACAAGGCCCATACAACTCATTAAACTTGGAGAAGTCGAGCTGGTGCTACCATGGATCCTTCACCGATACATTCTAGCATCTTTGGTGCAAGAAGATATCTGCAGGCCACCAAAAGAGAAATATAAACACCAACCCAGCCACAAAACTTTTAACTTGCAATCTGTCCTATCAGCAAGATATTCTGGGCACAGTGGTGGTATAGAACCTGTAGGGGTGGCCAACCAATGTCTGACTTGACTTAAGGCCCACTCCATGAGACAGAACCCATTATAGAGACCAAACCAACACTATTTTGTGTTCGGGGCTGAGAACTTGACATCCCCCCTCCCCCAAGAGTTTCCAGGGAGAGCCACAAACATAGAGCCAGTAATCGGTCCTGGGAGCTTGCACCCGCACCTAGGGCCAACCAATCAGAGCTACAGGTCACAGTGACTAGAACAAATGAAAAATTCCCCCCTGCAGTCTGACCCTGGTGCCCTCACTTAGCCCTGGTCACCCAGCAAATCAGCTTAAAGGGCAACATTTCTGTACCTCTCTGACTTATCATGTAACAGCAAGGCTTGGAAACAGCTTAGAAATGCCCCCTGCAGTTTTTCCTTTAAAAACTCTTCCCCTTGTGCTAGGGCTGCCATCTTCCCTGCTCCTGGGGGTGCTGACTGTCCAGGCTCTGAGCTTGACTAATAAACGCAACCCTGTGTAATTTGCATCTGATTGATTGCTGGTGATTTTTGGTGGTTTCATGACTTGGGCATCACGCCATAGTCAACACTGCTTGGGTAACCAAGAACCAGAAACAAGATAACCTAGAGACCTAGGGTAAAGCAAACACTATTAATCTTTTAAAAAGAAAAAATATCAATAAAATGACTCCTTATGAAATTTTGCTATACTCAAAGATCAGCACCCTGTCCTGTCACATCAGAGAGGCTTCCTCTGATAACAGATGGGAACAGACATTATGCAGAGAGAGAGAGGAACACACAGCTCTAATTGGGATGTCTCCATCAAATCCCTCCCCTCAGAGCTCAGAGAACCACACCGAAGAGAAGGTGGAAAGAGTATTAGAGCCAGAGGGGATGGAGGACACCAGGAGAACAAGGCCCTCAGAGTCAACTGAGGAAGAGTAATGCGAACTCACAGAGACTGAGGCAGCGAGCAAAGGTCTGTACCAGGTTCTCATGGGTATGTTACAGCCACTAGTTTAGTATGTTTATGAGATTTCCGAGTGTAAGAGTGTGTGGTCTCGGATGTGTGTGTCTACTCTTGGGCTCTTTTCCTTCTGTTGGGCTGGATGCCTTGTCCAGCCTCGGTATGATGAGTTTCGTTTCATCTTACTGTATTTTATTTTGTCATGTTTGGTTATTGTCTTTCAGAAGCCTGTCCTCTTCTAGTGAGTGACAGAAAGGCAATGGAGCAGACAGATGGGAGGGGACTGAGAGGAGTAAAGGGAACGGAAACTGTCAGCGTATATTGCAGGAGAAAAGACTCTATTTTCAACAAAAACAGAATAAATAGAAGAATAAAAATATTTCAACTCATAATGCACAAATTTTAAATTATTAATTTACACAAGGAAACAATCAATACTAGACGATCAAAAGAGTTATCCATCCTAATGACTGTGTAGTTTTTGGCTAGCCATTTAACTTCTCTACATCTTAAATTTTTCCTTTATAAAAATAGAAGGTCAATCCATAAGATATTTGTGGGCATTCCACTCAACACAGAAGAATTTAAAACATGCCTCCACATACTGTAATGAAGTAGAACATTATGACACATGTGGTGTCCGAGCTCTAACCTGTACTAGATTGACCTTTCCCAAGTCACTTACCCTTGTGACCCACAGCCACAATATCCACATAGGGATGTATCTGGCTCATAGAAGTAGCTACCACACTGAAGGATGGTTTCAATGCTGCATAGCCTTGTTTTGAAAGAAAACTGTGAAACAATATATAACAATATCAAAAATTAAACTTCCCCCTTAAAGGGGATTAAAGCCTTTCTAAGGAGGATAACAATTTGACCTTCACAAGCATGGAGTGTTACATTGTTCATTTTTGCTAACTCAGACACCAACAGACAGTAACCTTAACAGTTGACCTGAGAATTTGAGAGGTCTTTTCTCATGCAGTAAGGAGTAAACATAGAGAAGAGATTTACTATCCATGGGGAACTAACGTCTACAACCCAGTAGGTTTTGTTTGTTTTGACTTTCATTCTAAGAGTCGCTGGCACAAGATTTAAGGAACAAAATCTAGGAAGTGACTCCACCAACATGATGAGGATTTCACTATGAATTCAGTGCAGTTTTAGAAAGAAAAAAAAAAACACATTAGAAAAATAATTCTCCCCTCCATTTTATATACCTGAGACCTCACTCATAAAAACAATCTTTGAAAGTTTTCAGAATATATATAACATAAATATACAGAAAGAAAGAAAGAACGAAAGAAAGAAAGAAAGAAAGAAAGAAAGACAAGTCCCTTTGGTTTTCTTTTTTAAGGAAGATTAGCTGAACCGAGAAAGGGCATGAGGCAAAATTAGAAAGATAGGTTGAAGGTTTGGGGTGTGAAATGAGTTCTGTACAAGCTCTTAACTGGTTGCTGAGATCAAATTTTGAAGTCATTTTCTTCTTCCCACTATAAGAAATACATGATTAGGGCTAGAGATATGGCTCAATGGTTAAGAGCATTGGCTGCTTTTCCAGAGCACCCAGGTTCAACTCCAAGCACTCATATGGTGGCTCACAGCCCTCCAGTCTAGGGGTTCCAACTTCCTTTCCTGGCCTCTGAGGCACTGTGCACATATGGTGCATGGACATACATTCAGGCATACATAAATAAAGACAAGTCCTTTTATTGTTCTTTTTTAAGGAAGGCTAGCTGAACAGAGAAGGGCATGAGGCAAAATTAGAAAGATAGGCTGAAGTGTTGGGGCATGAAATGAGAAAACATCAGTATTTCTAATTAGTTTTTCATAATTAGTACAATGATAATATATACATGCATACATACACGCACGCATGCACACATGTGCATGCCCCCACATGCTTACACACGTGCACACACATGTACCCACATGCACATACAGGCACACACATTCACACACATGCACACATGTGCACACATGCGCATACGCACAGATTGGCTTGGTTGGTTGGACCAAGGGTCTCATGCATGCCACGTATGTTTTCTACCACTGAACTATGTCTCCAACCACTGAGAATTTCCCGAAGAGATAATTGGCTGGGAGATTTTTAAAATTGGCAGAAAATATCAACTATCAGATTCTGTGAATCCAAGAAATATTAGGTAAGGTTTTTCAGGGTCAAAGGCAACTTCACTTCCTCAAATTCTTGTGGTTAGACAAAAGCCAGCATTCCTCAGGAACTCATGAAGCTGGTTCCCAGCCACCAAAGGAGCCACTTCCCTTATCACTCACAGAAGGGACAAGCGGCTATCTGTGGTAAACTGTGGAGGAATTTTAATTCAGAACATGGCTGCTCTGGCAAGGGATCACATCCAAAGACCTTCTGGGTTTGTGTGATCTGGCTGGAACACAAACACACCCTTAGTATAGGAGACAGAGGCCAACAGATAGGAGTTCAAGGCCAGCCTGGTATAGAGCCAGTATTACATAAAGAAAAGCTTAGATCCAGGCACAGTGATATGTGCCTTTAATCCCAAATGAAGGTAAAATTAGTCTGTAGAAGGAAGCCCCCATGTTTGAAAGTGATTTCTAATTGAGTGGCTGACAAAGTGACAAATCAGAGATAGATTTGACAGAATAAGATATGCCCTACTCTTATGAGAAGGAGCCAGCCAGAGAAAGAAGAGATCAGAACATATTGCCAAGGTTTGTATGAGGCCACGCTGAGCAATTCAGTCAGAGCAGAGAGAAGCCAGGTAGAATCAGTCAGCTTGGAGAGAAGTCTGAGCCAGAACATCTAAGTTGAACCAGACAGCCAGAGCTCAGAAAAAAAATAAACAAACAAGAAATGGTGACTCTACTCAGCAGTAAGCCTCAGGTTAGATTGTCAGAAGCTAAAAACTTCCGGGACTAGGCCTAGATTGATCAAACAAATGAAAGTTACTTTTACAAAAGTTCCTGCTGGCCTCCAAACTCTCTCAGTATCACAAGGACCGGCTATGCACTCCAGAGTTCTGGCGTTTCTCGTCCTGCCCCTTACCCTAACCATCTCCAGGTCATGGGCTGCCCTACACCCAGCTTCTTGTTGTCCTTAAAACCCTGCTGTTTTGGCTATGCTCCCCTTTTCTGCCTCTTTTATATGGTCCTCTTCTCTCTTTGACTTCCTCTCTCGCTCTTCCCTTCTCTCTCTCTCACCTCTCCTGGACAAGGCCAAACTGCGCTGACCATGTTCAGTCTGGTACTTTTTCTCTCTGCTCTGGACTCTTCCAGATGCCTCTGGCTGTACTCTCCCTCATATCTGTAATAAAAACCTTCCCCTCAACCATACCTTGGAGTTGTGTCTTTAGTTTATACAAAGGTAAGTAAAAAGGCACCTATACCTATAGATAATATATTAAACAAACAAAGAAAAGCGTCAAAAACAAAACATCCAAAATGAGCCTAAAAATGAAAAATTAAAATGAAATAAATCCTTCCAACAACTGCTCTCCCTGAAGCAAGAGTGAAAGTCGAAAGGCTGGCCTTGTATCTTGAAAGCACAAAAAGATACTTAGTAAAAAAAGGGTAAAATGAAGAAATTACAAGTAAGATCAGCTAGCAAAATACCATCATTTAAAAACTCTTGGAATTGTAATCACTGCAACTAAGATCTGCACAATTTCGAAGAAGAAAAGATGCTGCTTGCCCCAGCTCTGGTGAGGTGAGGAAGGCAACAGGAGTGTATGTTGGAACAGGTGCTCACCTCAGGGAGCCAGTAAGCAGATATTCTGTTAGCTGGCTCCCACACCACCCACTGGGGAAATGCTCCACAGTTTACTTACCTGCTATGCAGCAGATGATAACTTAAGTTGTTTAGAGATGTTTTGTCCTCATAACCCAGCCTCATATCAATGTACTCATGAGTGTTTATTGACATGGGGGTCAAATTTCTCATGTGTATTTAATTAGGAGTGAAAAGCCATGGTATAGACTGGACAGATATTTAACGTACTAAAGTGAAATTGTCTTCCTAACCATCCTGGAAATAGATTCTAATAACACAGTAACTACAGCAAATGCAAACAGATTAAAGTCAATTATCAAAAGATAAAAAATACTTCCAGTTTAACAAGGGAGGGATTATGTGAGTACCAGTGAGTAAATAAAAGGAAAAAAAGGAACAATAAGGATGAACTGAGAAAGTATTACAGCAACAACAACAAAACCCAATAAAATATCAAAATTAAAACAACTACCTCAGTAGGTGCATGTGATACACGTAATATCCAGAAAAGGTTCTGGAAGACTGTCCGAACCAGTGCCTCAGGGGCTGCACAAAGGTTTGCCTGTTGTCGGTATTACAGCAGCAGGGTTTAGAGGCAGCACGGGAGTCCATGCTATGTGGAATGGATGGATGGACAAATGCACCAGACACTATCAGGTAGCTAGAAAGCCAGTGTCAGACTTACAGCCCACCAAGGATGTACCACTTCCTCAGATGCATCCTCAGATCCCCCACCTCTTGTTTCCCTGGTAACACCAGCAAGTGAAGCAGCACAGAGCCCCCTTCTTAATATTGAAAACGCCTTATGAAAAGGTGGCAACAATCACAGCTTTGTCGAAGCCAATTAAGGGAAGCAAAGTTGCTTCCTCCTGCTAAAAAAAAAAAATTGGAATCTGAGTTTTGTTTCTGGCCCTAGTTGGAGACAGGGCATTATAATCCGTCCAAAGATAACATTACAAAGACACACTATTGTCCTCTCCCTTAAGAGTTAATTCAACTGGGCCTGTCATGACTCCATCCCTCAGAATCAGCCCCACCCCCACCCCCACCTGCATCCCCACCTCTACCCCCAACCCCAGCCCCACCCCCAATGAGATAACAATCCACTCTGCTCAGATGCTCCTCCCACAGTGTATTCCCTGCAGGTCTTCTGAGCCTACTAAGATGTCTACTTTTCTGAGAGCTAACTAACCACTTGTAACTTTTCCTTTCTCTTGGCCTGCCTCTTGTTTTCTTCTCTCTCTAAAGTGTCCCACCCACTTCTGCCATGGAGCTGCTCCATCAGCTCCATTCCTGAATGTGTCCACTTCCCTGAGCCCTGCCTCAAAACACATGGCTGGCTGTCTTCTTAGCGGCTGTCATTTTCCCAGCAGCTAATGAGATGACAGTTGTTTTCTCTCAAACAGTCCTCAAGCTCCTTTCTGAGTTTTTTTTTTTTTTAATTCTTTTATTAACAATACTAAGCATCAAACAAACAAACAAAAACAATGCTAAGCATGAATAAAATGGAATCTTGATTTATAAGTGACAAGTTTGGCATCCAATGCAGGTTATCATTAAAGAGATTCCTCTGAAGATAGAACAGGTAGCCATGTTCTTTCATTTGGCTCAAGTATCTTTTGGTGGCTCAAACTCCTGACAGTTACCTTCAGACTAAGATTCCTCTTGGACAATTCAGTCTCTAGACTTTGCCTTTCTATCTTGTCTTAGGTCCGTTTGGCAGTGTTTGCTTTGGTACTCTGCCTTCCTGGAAAAAAGAAATGTCATTTTTCCCTCCTCTCCAAAGTTCTTTCCATTGGATGAGAGTAAGGCATGGGGAATATGCACAATGCCTTTCCAAACTTCTTGGGGTTTTTTTCCCTGTGCGTGTGGCCAATGACCACATGAGTGCCTCTAAATGATGCTGTTTAATCCCCTCTCTTTTCTCTCTAGCTGCTGAGACTCACACTTATTTCTTTCACCGTTTCTATTCTTTCAGAGGCAGAGAGACTTCAGGTCAAATGCAAGGAGGAGAATAACCAAAGCAGTTTAGCAGATTTGGGCATACAGACCACTGACCACAACAGAGGGTGTCGTAACTGCCTTCTACCAAGTGTGTGACCATGAAACTGGGGATGTGATCACAGAGTCCCCAAAAAGTCCACTGTGTGAGAAAATCGGAGTTATCTGTTTTGACAGATTCATTTCTAACGGTCACGAGTGGCCTGCCACAGAGGTTCACAGATCTTTCTGTATCAGCTCATGTTGTCCTCAACTGGGACTATGGAGTTCACACCATGGGATAATTTTTATTCCCAGTCCCTATGCTCCCAAAGCTACAGCACAGATGCATAGATTAAACCAGGAACCTAGGAGCCAAAGGAAGATGAAATCCAGATGACGTCTTTTGGCATTTCGATACAACTGGATGTTTGTCATCTTCATCATGGGAAGTCATGGCCTCTTTTTCCTTAGGTCAAGACCATAAAATTCTTATTCTTTTCTGCCTACAACTTCTCTCTGTGTATGCACTTCTATGCTTGGCTACAGGATCTTTCTTATTTTCTAGACAATGTGCCTCATGTCACTCCCTTTGTTCCATATCTGCCTCTGTCTGATGATGATGATGGTGATATATCATAGACACATATATGTACACATATGTGTACACACATGCACACACACACACATATAAAGATTATCTGTAGCCATCACATGTTTTAGAAAGAGTTATGGCTAAATATATGGGTCTCATGTTTGGCACGTGTATCCACCTTTACCCCCCACACACTAATAATTATAATAAATATAATAAACAAAAGAGTTGCCACAGCTATGTTTCCTAGTTCTTTCTTCTAAAAAAGGTGACTGTAAAGAAAGCATTCAATATACTAGTATATTAGGATAAGAATAAGGCTAGCACTTAGGGGAAGAAGGAAGTATTTCTCAGTAAGTTGAACAAGACCTATTCTGTTACCAGAGCAACTATAGAACCTTCTACAGGCAGATATGTTACCTTTGCTTCCACAAGAATAAAAAAAAAAAAGTCAATGAAATTTAACCAGGATCTCCAAAAACCACCTTAAAGTCAAGCTTTGAAGGGTAATTGGAAAAACTGCAACTATTTTAATAACTAACACTTAGAAAACTAGAGTTTTTGTCCATGAGTTGGATCAATTCTCAGTGCAACAAACCTGTGGATAGGAGAACTGGGTGATGAAATACTGAAATTTAAGGAGTAAAGATCTATTATTTTTCAACGAAGAAATAAAGATTGGAGACCCAGTATTTATGAAATAGGTAGTCAATGACAATTAGTTGATTAAACAACTAATTAAGCTATTAATGACAACTGAGCTGTTATCTAACCAAGTACCTAATGAAAATAATTTCTTGTGTGAGTTGTACTTTGCAATCCTAGTGACCAACAACAATGCTCATGCTTAAAGCATTATGATTCTCTCAGAAACACACAGTGGAGCACAGCAGAGCTACCATCTGGAGCTCAGTTGTAGTCATGCTCAGTGTGACACCCAGTTTGGATCATGAGCTAAGTCATAGTTGATTCTGATACATTCTCATTACACTATAAAAATATTCTTAGCACTGTGCTTGTAAGACTTTCAAACACAGAGTGGTTCTAATTGTCATATCCAGTCAGAGCTCATGAGCAAAACAACTTCCAGGAAGCCATACTACGTCTGTATTTGGGGCCTTCGAATACTGGACTAACATACTGTCGGTCCTTGATGAATAGACAGCCCCACACAGTTATCTACAGTTAGATCCAAAGCTTTGTCAGTGGCCATAGTTTGTGACCCACATGTTTCTCAGCCACTTCTAATAAACCACAAAGAGTTCCAGGAGGAAAGCTGAATTAAAGAATATTCTTTCTCTATCTTAAAAAAAAAAAAAGCCATGAGTAGAAATCAACATCTTAGGGATAGCATGTAAAGACTTCTTCATGGAGATATGCAGTTCTGTGGAACAATTCAAAATCTAAACCTCGTGTCTTCTGGGATGATAAAGCTGAGGGAGTTGGAATAGGGCATCTGTTGCCTTTCTATCTTAATAAATATGACTATTTTAAATTAGACTTTTCCTGAATATACCCCCATAGCAAAGAATAGAGAATTGCCATAATCCTTTTTAGACAAAGTCAAGCAGAGAAGCCACTTGCTGCTGTCTCTGTCTGATCCTAAAGTCTGGACAACTGGCAATGAAAAAAAAAAAAAAAAGGTTCATAAGCTTGTGGTCTCTCAATAGCTAGAGATTCCAGTTTTAAACAGTATTTTAGACCATTCATAAATTTTTTATATTTTTCTAACAACAGAGAAATTTCTTAAACAATCAACAAAAAGCAACTGCATCGTGTAACTTCGCCTCAGCAAAACCACAAGCAATTACAGCATAAACAGTCATATCCTCCCAACAAGCCAACAAGCCATTGGAAATGTTGTATCCAAACTCAGGACTATGAATAAAGTAGATGTTAAAATTTCCCCTCCTATTGAAAATAGATTTTCCCCCTCAAGTAATATACCTGATTATGGCTCCTCCTTTCTCTACCCGTCTTACTTCCTCCCCTCCTCCCCTCCCATCCAGATCCACTCCCTTTCTGTCTCTCTTTAGAAAAAAGCAGCCTTCTGAGGGACAGTAGCAAAATAAAATATAGTAAGGCAAAACAAAAACTAATATATCAGAATGGGACAAAACAAACCAACAGAAGGAAAACAAGGTGAAGGAGAAGGCACAAGAAACAGAGACCCATTCATTCAAATACTCAGAAATCTCACACACACACACACAAACCACTAAACTAGAAGCCATAATACATAGTCCAAGGACATGTAGCATAAAAAAGGAGGAGGAAAAATACATAAGTAAAATAAAAGAAATAATAATGTAAGAAAAGAAAGGCCCTGACATAGCATGAGACAAGGAGCCTCCATACATGCTATTGAGTTCATTTCTGTTGGTGTCTGCGGCTGCCAGGCAGTCTGCCTTTAAGATAGTTGTTTCTCCACTGAGACCCCTTTTCTTTTGCAAGTGGTTATCAGTTGGAGATAGCTTGTGGGTTAGGGATGGGGCCATGTGTCCACTTCTCTTTTCAGCTCCGGGAAATCATCTGGTGCAGACTCATGCAGGCCCTGTGCATGCTGCCTCAGCCTCTGTGAGTTCATATGTACATCAGTCCTGCTTATAGAAAGGGCCTTGTTTGCTTGGTGTTCTCAAAACCCTCTGGCTCTTACACTCTGTACACCTAATAGAGCAGTCTTTTTGTTTGTTTGTTTGTTTTGTTTTGTTTTTTGTTTTTGTTTTTTCAGACAAGGTTTCTCTGTGTAGCTTTGGCTGTCCTGGAGTCACTTTGTAGACCAGGCTGGCCTCGAACTCACAACGATCCACCTGCCTCTGCCTCCTGAGTGCTAGAGCAGTCTTTTTAAAAATGGAGCCTTTATGTATCTTCTGATAAGGAAATCGCCCTATATAAAATGCTGGACAAAATGTTGGGGCTAAAGAGATGGCTCACTGGTTAAGAGCGCTTGTTCATCTTGCAGAGAAGCCGGGGTCAGTTTTCTACACCTATGTGGTGGCTCACAACCATCTGCTCCTCCAGCTCCAGGGGATCCACTGGCTTTTTCTGGCCTCCTCAGACACCAGGCACCCACGTGGTACACATGCGTACATAAAAGCAAAGCAAATACATAGAACAAAAATAAATAACGTCCATTTAGTACCTGCTATGTTCAAGAAGCCTTGTTGCTTTATTTAGCTTATTGTAAATATCGGTCACAAAATTCTAGAAAAAAAAAAGTTGTAACTATTATCCCCACATACAGGAGAGGCAAGTAAGCCCCAGAGCATCAACTGCAAAGCAAATGTGTCAGCAAGGCAAAATTCAAAACTGCATCCTGTGACCAGAACTGATGTGCATTTGCTTTATTTTATTTTATATTTTATTTATTTACAAATCGTCTGTCCCCATAGACATGAGTGCTTTTTATGTGGTAAATCCCTGGGCTCTTGCTCTTTTCCTTCAATTAAAAATTGTGTTTACAAGCATTTCTCCAGCGAGTATCTTAGAATCAAGTCGCCCTGTTCTGTAAGAATTACAAACTGGTGAGTTGGCCAGGCCATGGTGGTGCACACCTGTAATCCCAGCACACGGGAGGCAGAGGCAGGCAGATCGCTGTGAGTTCAAGGCCAGCCTGGTCTACAGATTGAGTCCAGGACAGCCAAGGCTACACAGAGAAACCCTGTCTGGAAGAACCAAAAGCCAAAAACCAAAAGCAAACTGGTGAGTTCTAATGGATCTCATCTTACCTATTCCTGCACACACCCTTACCTTGTAATGGTGCTTTCAGTTTTGAGTGGCACATGTATAACTCCTAACTGAGAGCTGTGCAAGTTTGGGGAAGAATTTAACCTCTATTATTTCAGAGATTGTAGACATAATTGCCTTTGTTAGATACCTAAAATCCAAACTGGCTCTAAATATGAGACTGAATCTCACTGTACTATTATCTCTCAGGGCTCCTCCCCAGTGTCCCTGTGCCAGCCCGTGAACACTTGAACACAGACCTGAAGGAAACACTAGAACAGCTTGTGCTGATACATAAGAAAGAGCAAATTGAGCAGAAGAAACAAAACGTGTGATTAGGACGTGCTTGACATAGTTAAGAAACCCAAAGAAAGCCTTGTAACTAAGCAAAGTAAGACAGAGAAAGGGCACGCCAAGAACCAGTCCAAACTGAGCCAGCTGCATAGACACGCGGTCGTGGGGCACCTGTGCTCTTTTGCCAGCTTTAAATACTTAATATTAATTGTAGCAAAGATTTTTGTCTTCTCGTTTTTTCTTTTTTTTTTTTTTTTTTGGTTTTTCAAGACAGGGTTTCTCTGTGTAGCCTTGGCCATCCTGGACTCACTTTGTAGACCAGGCTGGCTTTGAACTCACAGCGATCCGCCTGCCTCTGCCTCCCGAGTGCTGGGATTAAAGGCGTGCGCCACCACGCCCGGCTGTCTTCTCGTTTTTTCAATGAGCAATATGAATTACAGTAGCTCCTCCCTAGCTCAGATTCACTTGCCATGAGCAAGCACAGCCCAGAAGTATTAAATGGAACATTTCAGAAGGCTACAGCATGTTTTCTATTATGAACCATTCTAAAAAGAGTGAGGAAAATCTCCTCTGCTTTCCTCCTGGGATGTAACTGGTTCTGGCTAAGAGCAACAGCAAGAAGTCGATTGTGCTAGAGTTTCAGCCATTGGGCAATTCTAAGAACTTTTACTTTAATTCTGGATAAAATGAGAAGCCATTGAGGGGTTTTTAACAGTGCAGTGGAAACATCTAATGGGTTTGCTTCATTTACATTACTCTAGCTTTTGCTGTGTGACGTGCTGGTGAGTCAATTCGTGGACAGAAAAAAAAATGGCCAAAGTCTAAGTTTTTAAAGATAAAACAAAAAACATATTGTGGGTGAGAGTAATAGCATATGCCTTTACACTCTGCACTTGGGAATCAGGGACAGGTGGATCTTTGTGAGTTCGAGGCCAGCCTGGTCTACATAGTAAGATCCTGTCTCAACAAAACAAAATGTGGTGATGGGTGGGAACTAGTGTGTGAGACGAAGAGGAGTTTAGGAAGACTTTCCATTTGGGACCTGAGCACTTTGAATAGTGAAAGACCTCAGGAAATGTGAGCTTGGAGTTCTAGAGACCAGGAGTCTGTTGATGGAGCTGTTAACCCTGACTAAGTGAACATGCCAGTCTGAGGACGGGGAACAAGGTTCAGGCTAGAGACATACAGTTAAAGATGGGGGAATGCAATGGAATTGGGCAAGGATAGAAAAAGAAAGGGTAAAAAAATAAATAAAAATAAAAATAAAGAAGGAGCTCCATTTGTGCTAAGAGGCCATGTGTGTCAAATGTCAAAACTTCTGAGGAGTCAAATACAACTGAAGAATGGCCTGACGACTGAATTTAGCAAGACAAGGATTTTAAAAATGCCTTACTGTAACACCGGATAGGTGCCTTCATGGTTAAGAGCACTGGCTACTCATCCAGGAGACCAGAGTTCAATTCCCAGCACCCAGATGTTTCCTCACAACCATCTCTAGCTCTCCTTGCAGGGGAATCCAATGCTGTCTTCTGGCCTCCACAGCCACTGCAAGCACACGGTGCACAGACATGCACATCCACAAAATACCCAGACACATAAAATAACGAAATAAATAAAATAAAAATGCTTCACTGTGATATTGGGATCCTTCTTATCAAAATGTGAGATTTAGCTATGTCAACACTTTATGAAGCTTTTCATCAATATTTAGGCATTAATTTAAATAATCCTTTACCTTTTGAAAATTTTTTACCACGTCCAGCCTCGCTTGTACTATAACCAAGTTCAGACCCCTGTTGCCTCAGGACTGGATTATTCAGTATGCCCCAAGCCTCCCCTTTTGTTTCTTCCAGCAACCCATCCTGATTAGTCATTCTGGAACAAAGATTTTTCTTGATGAGGTCCCAGATTCTCTGGCTCTTCTCCCAGCCTGCTGAGAATTTTCTCTCACCCTTTTCCTCACTTATTTTTTTGAAGCGAAAGTCCCCTACACAAGATCATGTGTTTGAACAATTAGGCTCCAGCTGGTAAAGTTGTTTGAGGAAGTTGTAGAACATTCTGGACCTAGACCCTAGCCAGCAGACTGGGTCACAGGGCAGGGCCCCATGTGGGGCCATCTGTCTGTGTCCTGACTATAGAAACAATGTAGTCAGCGTCTTGTGGTCCCACAGAGGCAGCGGAGGGCAGTTCACTCTTTCACCAATTCCCTTCAGTTGTGGATTTTATTTCCTGACCCATGAAGCAAAATAGACTATTTTTTTTTTTTTTTTTTTTTTTTTTTTTTTTTTTTTTTTTTTTTTTAGACAGGGTTTCTCTGTCCTGGACTTGCTTTGTAGACCAGGCTGGCCTTGAACTCACAGTGATCCACCTGCCTCTGTCTACCGAGTGCTGGGATTAATGGAATGTGCCACCATGCCCAGCTAAAATGTCATTTTCCATCGAGTTGTTTCTATTGGGCACATTAGCATAGGCACGAAAAATGGCACGAAAAGAGCTACCTAGCACAGCCATGTCCTCCTGAGATGCCACGTGTCCCTGTACATTTGTCAACAGTAACCATTTAATACCACAGAGGAGAGCCCTCCAGTGCTGCCACAGGCGAGAATGAGTCCAGAGGTCCCCTCTATCCCTTACAACTTGATGGGCTCAGTCTCTCTTAATTTTGAAGACAGTAAAGCAACAGTGCTGACTAAGTGGAGCAAAAGAACTATGTTTTTAAAGAAAATATAAGATATTCACATGGTTAAAGCTAAGTGAGCTTTTAAAACTGACAGTACCAGATTACTAGCAAGGACGCATGGCAACTGGAACTCTCATTTGCTGTTGTAGGTTTGCAAAGTTGTGGAGCGATTTCTTTTATAAACAATTATTTCACACAGGGCCCAGTGATCTCACTCTCAAGTCTTTTTACTCCAACAGGGTTTGAATATACTCCCTGACCCATCCTTATATACAAACCAAGTATAAATAAATGTCTACAATAGCATTATTCATAATCTCACAAAACCGGAAGCAATCCAGATGACAATGAGATGGTGACAAGATAACTAGAATTCTCCCCTTCAATAAAAAGAATGCAGTGCAAGTGTGTAGGCAACTTGCAGGATCCCCACACAGCATTCTGAATGGAAGCAGCTGGGTCTAAAAGGCTGCAAAACCCAACAGTTTCTTTTACCTAGCACTTAGGAAGAGATTGACAGACCACACACAGGGGCTTGGCAGGGTGGGGCCTGTGACTACGGAGGCAAGTGAAGGAGCTCTCCAGAGTGACGGGAAACACACTGCAGTTGACTGACATGGAGACCCCATGACTGATTCGATTGTCCAAGGTCATAAACATGCACAAGGCATGCATCTTGCTGCTTGTAAACATTCTAGTGAATCTAAGCTTAGAAATAAAGGTCCGTGAGGGCAATGCTTTATTTACTGACATATCTTTAGCTTCTATAACTACAACTAAATTATACAAATTGTTAGTAAGAATAAAGATAAAGAAGAGCAAAGGTAAAGAAGAAAAAGAGGAAAAGGAGGGGACATAGAGTTTTGGTTTTTGTTGTTGTTGTTGTTGTTGTTGTTGTTGTTTTAAGGAGAAAGGAAAATCTAACTGTGGATTCCGGATTGGCAATTTTTAAGATTCCTACATACACAATGGAACTAGAATGTAGCTCGTCCTATATGTAAGTTTCAGAATTTACTTATTAAACATCTGACCTGAAATTTATCAAGTGTCCTGTTTTGGGCTTTCTTCTTATAGTCTGGAGTATGAAGTAACTAATTGGAAGCATGAGAGCCATAGGAAAAGTATGCTTTTACATATCAAAATAGGACAAGCTAGAAATTCAAAATGAGTTGCTCAAATGCATACTGGCGAGGATGTGGAGAAAAGAGAACTCTCCTTCATTGCTGCGGGGAGTGCAAATTTGGGAATAGGGCTACCTCAAGACCCAGCTATTCTACTCCTTGGAGTATACCCAGAAGATGCTCCACCACACAACAAGGACATATGCTCAACCATGTTCATAGCAACCTTATTCATAATAGCCAGAACCTGGAAACAACCTAAATGTTCCCCAATTGAAGAATGAATAAAGAAACTGTGGTACATTTACACTATGGAATACTACTCAGCTATTAAAAACAATGATATCCTGAAATTTACCGGCAAATGCACGGAACTAGAAATGATCATCCTGCGTGACTTAACGCAGAAAGACTCAAATGGTATATACTCACTTATAACTGAACATTAGCCCAAAAGGGTAAGTCTTCACTTACCAGAAGATCAGGATAGATGTGGAGACTTCCTATTGGGACTCTAGGCGAGGGAAATATGGGAGAATAGGGAAATAGAAGGATCCAGAGGGTCCTAGAAACCTACAAAGAACATCATGACGGGCGGATCTGGACCGGGAAGAGGGGAGGGGGGATGGGGGAAAGAAGGGGTCTGCTCAACCTACTGCACCAACCAAGGACAATACATGCAGTAAACATTGAACCCATATTCAGATCTAGCCAGTGGACAGGACATTCTCCACAGTTTCGTGGAGAGCAGGGACTAACTCTGAATAAACTCTAGTGCCCCATATTTAACCACTTCCCCTTGGTGGGGAGGTATAGTGGCACTCAGAGAAAGGATAAGCAGGCTACCAGGATGAGACTTAATAGGCTGTGACCATATGGTGGGGGAGGACATCCCCTTCTGTCACAGACCTATGGGAGAGAAAAGGGTGAAAGAAGAAGGGAGGGAGGAATGGGAGGATACAAGTGAGGTGATAACAATTGAGATGTAATCTAAATAAATTAATAAGGAAATAAAATAAATACATTTGTCAAACAAACAAACAATAAATAAATAAGACATTTTGAAAGATTAGGAAAAAAACCCAAAACCCTAATAATACCTCTCTGTGGGTCACAAGATTATGTTTATTGGCTTCCTGGTTTACTTGTTTTTGTTTTGTTGTTGTTTTGTTTTGTTTTTAATCCTTCTATTTGTTATGTGGGAATGCATTGAAAACAATATCATAGACCACATTAAAGACTATTAATTAGCAAAAGAATCTACCAAAAATAAATGCACAGCATGTGCTAGGATCTAGGTCTGCTGCATAATGCAAACTCAGTAGGCATACAGCCTTGGGTTCAATGGCCAGCACATAAAAAGCAGAGGAGCGTATAAAGTGCAACACCATTTACGTAAGGTGCAAAAGCAAGTAAAACCAAACTTTGTTAGAAGTGAGAGTGGAGGCTCCCCTTTCAGTGGAGGGCAGAAAGGAGCAAAGAGTGTGAGGGAGCCTGGAGGGTGCTGGTTACTCAGGGTCATTTGCTTTTCAAAAATGAATAATTACATTGGTTTATGATGAGGATGTGTCTCTGTATATCATAACTCATTAAATTGCTTTAAGACAAGCATTCCAGCCTAGTTCCCAGGGGGAAAAAAAGGCCAAATTGGATAGTTAAACAGTCGGGCATGGTGGCACATGCCTTTAATCCCAGCACTTGGAGGCAGAGGCTGGTGGATCTTCATGAGTTCAAGGCCAGCCTGGTCTACACAGTGAGTCCAGGACAGCCAAGGCTATACAGAGAAACAATGTCTCAAAAAAAGAAAAAAGAAAAAAAAAGAAAGAAAGAAAGAAAGGAAGAAAAGGAAACATAACATCATCCAATTGATCTATTTTCTTAGTAAATAGCTTAATTCATCCTACCATAGCAAACAATTTAGCTAAAGTACAGCGGGGGGTGGGGGCAGGGGGAGAGCTCAGCACTTAATACTAGATAGCGTCTCAGAATCTGCCCCTGATGCTATGTGGACATCATCCAAAGTCAGGTTACAAAATGCTTAGTGAACCTAACTGTGCCCCCAAAAGAATTAAGGTATAGACATGACTCACCTAGGTGTGCCCATTGCTAAGAAAAGAAGCAGCCAGTTCCTCCTGAGGAGGTGAGGACACCTCTTACAGCTCTTTCTCGCAAATGGGTGGAGAAGGAAAAATCAGCCTGAACAAGCAGAACAGGACAGGAGAATCAACGATGGGCTCCAGTGGGGTCTGCGCAGTTCAATCCCATCCTGGATGTCCCCAGGAAAGGAGTCCCGAAGACACAAGTTCTAAGGCACAGAGAGCAGCTCCATGAAGAAGCAATTAGCGAATGAAGACCATAGTAATGAAAGCAAACTACAATGTTGAAAAGTAAGGAAAAAAAAAAAAATTAACAATGGATACTCTTTATATTTGTGGGGTAGGGTTAGGGAGCTGTAATGTTTTAATATATGTGTGCATGTGTGTGTGTAGGCCAGAGAGCAATGTCAGCTGTTTTTTCTCCATCGCTTCCCCACTTTTTTTTTTTTTTTTTTTTTTTTTTTTTTTTTTGACACAGGGTCTCTCATTGAACCTGGAGCTCTCAAATTAGCTAGGCTAGATGACCAATGAGCTCCAGAAATCTTGGTGCAGCCCCCAGCGTTGCAAGCTTTCTACCTTGTTGGTTCCGATTCCTCAACGATTCTACTTTATTAGGGATTTATTAAAGGCATGTACCTCCCTTACAACCCAACTACCCTAAATAGAAAGGGAAAGGAGATTAAGGAGAACAAGAATGAAACCTTTGGGGTATTAGTTCTGCGGGGCAATTCCTCTGGTGTAATTCTTAGGAGTCTAGTAGATCATTTATCTCACAGAAGAAGCAGCATCACCTGTGGACCAAACCTAGGGGTCTCCACCCAGCTCACTGCAGCTGCCAAATCCTCCAGCTCCCCATTTCTCTCCCTGGTTCCCCAATCTCCCTCCCTCCCTCCCTCCCTCTCCCTCCCTCCCTCCCTCCCTCCCTCCCTCCCTCCCTCTCTCTCTCTCTCTCTCTCTCTCTCTCTCTCTCTCTCTCTCTCTCTCTCTCTCTCTCCCCTCCCAGCTTCTTCCTCCTATACAATACCCCGCCCAGAATCATGAGCCCCCGTTTTTTTGGCTTGGGCTGATCCTTCCTCTTTCTCTGAGTCTAAGATCAGTTTGTAGAGTCTCAGTGGGGTCAAGCATCCCAAGACTGTTTTCACCTTGGGACCAGACTAAGGCAAGGTTACATTCTCTTCACACTGCCCAGGAACCCAAACTGAGGTCCTCACAATAGTGCAGGAAGCCCTTGACTGACTTATCCATCTCTCCAGGCTCGAGTGTGATGCCTGACTCACGGTGCATGTTGAGTAGAGATCAACTCTAGGTAACTGTCACAGCCATCTTTAACAGAAGATGGTAAAGTAGAAGAAACATGAGAAATGGGAAAACACAATGGGCAGAATGTCCAGCAGAGGGAGGGAGAGAAGCTTGAGTCGGCCTCCCTCCCTCCCTCGCTCTCGGCTTCCCTTTGTTTTTGCAGTCAAGAAACCATCTACTCCTGGAAGTCCCCAGATTTAAATAAAAAAATCTTTGCTTCCTCAGTCTTGAAGCAGTGACTCATCTATTCAGCACGCTCTGGCCGCTTTCCTCCTCTCCCAGTGCAAGTGGCTCTGCAGAGGACCAGAAGCTCTGGCTCTAGACTTTAAACCCAGGGAATTTTCTCTGGGGAATCTGAGATGAAAGTGTGTGTGAGAGCAGGAAATGTCTGAGTCACATGCAGGCAAGCATGAACCTGCTAGGACAGGACACCTGGCTTGGGAGTGTGGGAGGGACCTTCTGTAAATTGCCCTGCCCTTCCAAACCAGCACTCTCAACTAACAACCCACATGGATGCAAACAACAGTTTAACATTGTGGGACTCCAACTATAAACTGCTTGTAGGGGCTACCCGTACTCTAAGCAAATTGCGATGCGTTCTTTTAACTATTGCTACATCAGAAGCAAACACTGGGAGATGGCGCAAGCCTCAGGCCAGCTGCAGTGGAAAACACTGTAAGAAATGCAACCGTCTTGTTCTGAAATGTGACCCTCCCTTTGCTGTTAAACTGTTGAAAGTGCATCCCAGGAAACTGAAATGTCCCCAGAAGCCTTGTGTTAGGAGAAGGAAAGAGCAGAAGCCTTTCTCCAGCCAGAGGAGGAACTGGTCTCTCTGAGAGAGATGACAAACAGTTCTGACCTCTTATCAGACCACCTTGCAGCGGAGACTGGAGTAGAGACAGTGTTGAGTCCACATTGGATGGGGCCAGTTCCAGACCTGGACTGCTTAGCTGTCTGTATCTTTTGTCCTGTTAGAACCAAGCCTCATTTCGGGGCCCTGAAGATGAGCTTGGGGAATCACTGGACCTCCTTTTCCTTATCCCAATTTGGCCACATTGAATCCATCTGTTTTCTCCTCTTTTCGCCTTGTTTCTTTACCTGGCTTACTGAGAAGAGGTGGCCGAGCTTGTTTGTGAGAGCTCCCGGAGGCCAAGCTCAATAGCAGTATTAGATATGGGTCTGGGACCAAAGCCCCACGCTGAGCAAACTTCCAGGTTTAGACAGGGTTGTGAAAGGTGTCTTTCTCATGAAATTGGCACATGAGCAAAAATAAAACCATATACAGAGCCTTTAACTATGTGACTGCAGACAAGCAGCTCAGAGGCACTCACATCTTACGTATCTGCTGACCGGAACAAAGAAGAACACTGTGAACAAGCAGGGAGCCAAATGGAGGGAACTAAAAGGTAAGTTGTCTTAAGAAAGGCTGCTTAGAATCCTCCCCCACAATGACTCCTTGTCCTCAGAGATAGGATATCCAACTTTTCAGTGCAGGGCGGGCGATTTTCAGATGAGAAACTCATTTCTGCCTTTAAGAAAAGACATGGGCAGGGTGAGGTGGCTTGCACCTGGAATTCCAGAACTCAGAAAAGGGAGGTAGAGGGACCATCATGAGTTCGAAGTCAACCAGTGCTGGAGTGAGTTCCTACCAAGGCAGGACGTGGGTGGGGGGGGGGGGGGAGTGGAGGAGGGTGGTGGGGGGGGAATAAAGGGTGGGGGGAGGGTGTGGGGAGCAGGTGAGGCTGGGCTGGTGGGAAGGAAAAAAGGAAGGAAACAACAAGAAGTGCACATTAATCTCCCCCGCTGCTTTCCAATTATCTTTAACCACAACAGTTCAACTATTGGAATACCATATTTTAACCCCTTTCACAGCAATGATGCATTCATTAAGGAAGTCATTACTGGAAAAAGAAAGGAAGGACCAAAGAGTAGGAAAAAACAAAACAGAAAAGCACAGTGTCGGGTGGCAAGCTGCTTCGTGCTCAACAGGAGAGCCCAAGACCAATACAATGACCACAGACACGTAGAGAAAAGGGCAGAAATGAAGGGCATCACTTTGCAGCCCAAATGGCGTTAACTCAAGACTTATGTATTGATTTTGAATTTTCTTTAAAGTTTTGTATTGCATATTTATTTGCTTACTGTGTGTGTGTGTGTGTGTGTGTGTGTGTGTGTGTGTGTGTGTGTGTGTGCCTGTGAATGCACATGTACCACAGCCCACTTGTGAAGGCCAGAGGATGACTTGTGGGAGCTGATTTTCTCTACTTCTGCCTCTTGGGTCCAGGGTGTCAAACTCAGATCATCAGGCTTGGCAGCAGGCACCTTTCCTAACTGAACCATCTTGCCACTTTTGAATTTTCTATTACTCACATGAAATAAATATAAAAGAGATAAAGAAACAAATAAAGTTAATTTTGGTCACCTACTTTATTTAAGTAAACAGAAAGAAAATGTAATTTTACTAAGGAAATAAATACTGAGGAAAGGTTTTTCTTCAGTACAAAGTGACCTAGATGCAGATACACCTTTCACACTCATAGCACATAGCTATTTGGCTAGCCATATAGGTCAGTGGTCATAAGAGGTGAGTGGTTACCACCTTGGATAATGAAAGTTTAGATTATTACATCTTTAGATATTTTTGTATTCTGACCTACAGGTCTGGTAAAATTTACTAATTTTTAAACACAAATCTCTAGTTGCACTTATGTATGGGCTTCATTCCCCAGTAGTTATGATAAAATATTTTGACAAAATAAGCTTCAGAAAGGAAAGGCTTCTTTGAGCTCACAATTCCAGGTTAAGACTATCAAAGCACAGCAGTCACAGTGGCAGGAACCTGAAAGAATCGGCCCTGTTGCATCTGTAGCCAAGAGGGGGAGTAACAAATAACAAGTAAATGCATGCCTGCTTGTGCCCAGATAACTTTCTCTGTTCTTATATAGTTCCCTGCCTAGGGAAGGAGATAGATAGATAGATAGATAGATAGATAGATAGATAGACAGACAGACAGACAGACTACTATTTTAATGACATTCTTCTATGCTCATAGATCAGGGCTTTGCTCAGCTATTATCAGAGATGCTTTCTCCTGCAGCAGATGAGAATAAATACATAGACCCATAGCTGGACATTATGAATCTAAGAGATCTTGGAGTACTGGGCCCTAAATGGGGCATCTTCACCAAATCCCTCCCCTCAGACCCTCAGAGTCCATGGAGCCCCACAGAAGAGAAAGCAGAAAGAGCGCAAAAGCCAGAGAAGATAGAGAACACCAAGAAAACAAGACCATCTAAACCAATGTGACCACAATGCACATACACAGGGCCTACATGGGTCTGCACCAGATCCTCTGCATATATACTATGGCTTCCAGTTTAGTGTTTTTATGGGACTTCTGAGTGTGTTAACAATGGATCCCTGATTCTTGTGCTCTCTCTTGAGTTCTTTTCTTTCTTTATTTTTTAATTTTTTTTTTCTTTTCTTTCTTTTTAGTTTGTTTTGTTCAACTTTGATGCCATGGTTTTTGTTTCATCTCATTATAGTTTATTTTGTTATTTTTTAAACATATGGATAAATAAATAAATAATGAATGAATGAATACTGGCATAAAAGTTAACAACTGAACTGTCATTTCTACCTACTAGAAGAGGGAAAATGGAGTTACCATTACTTGACTGGGTATGCCAAGCGCCTCAGGGTAGGCCTCATATTCAGTAGTTGAACAGCATATAATGGACTACAAAGTTGTTGTGTGCTTTTATTTGGTTAGTTTAGTGGGTTGTTTGTTTGTTTCATTGTTTTTTGGGGGAAATTGTTTTGTTTTCTTGGTTTTTGGGGTTATGTTGTTCTGTTGAGTTTCTATGGGGCTTTTTTGAGAAAGAACTTAAAGCTGGGTGAGGGGGAGGGTCAGAGGATCTGGAAGGACTCAGGGGAGGGGATGAATATGATCAATGTATATTTAAATTTAAAATTTGTTTCAAATAATAAAAACATAAATCTTAAAAAGCCGAAATAAAGGAAAATAGATAAATATGTAAACCATTGTAAAAATGAAAAAAAAAATCACCTCAATAAAAGCAGCTTAAGAAGAAATGGTTTCTTTATCCAACTCGTAATTCCATCATAGCAGGAAACCTCCACAGCACGAGCTTAAGAGAACCAGCCATATTAAATCCACAGTCAGATAGAGTTCCAAAGTGGCTGTACTAGTTTGCATTGCCACCAGCAATGAAGGAGTGTTCCTATTTCTCCACATCCTCGCCAGCATGTGGTGTCGCTTGAATTTTTGATCTTAGCCATTCTGATGGGTGTAAGATGGAACCTCAGAGTCATTTTGATTTTCATTTCTCTGATGACTAAGGATGTTGAACATTTCTTTAAGTGTTTCTCAGCCATTCAGTATTCCTCTGTTGAGAATTCCCTGTTTAATTCTGAGCCCCATTTCTCAGTTGGGTTATTTGGTTTGGTGGTGTTTAATTTCTTTGGAAATCTATCTGGTGCTATCTCAGAAAAATGGGAATAGGACTTCCTCAAGACCCAGCTATTCCACTCCACCCAGAAGATACTCCAGCACACAACAAGAAAATTTGTTCAACCATGTTCATAGCAGCCTTATTCATAATAGCCAGAACATGGAAATAGTCTAAGTGTCCCTAATAGAAGATTGAATAAAGAAACTGTGGTACATTTACACTATGGACTACTACTCAGATATTAAAAACAAGGAATTTCCGAAATTTGTGGACAAATGGGTTAAACTAGAAATGATCATAATGAGTGAGTTAACCCAGAAGCAGAAAGACTCAAATGGTATATACTCACTTATATCTGGACACTAGCCCAAGGGGCATGTCTCATGAAAGTCTTCACTTATCAGGAAAATGGGACAGAGGAGAGGACATCCTATTGGGACTCTAGGTGAGAGAAGCATGGGAGAATGGGGAAATAAAAGGATCCGGAGGGTCCTAGAAACCTACAAGAAGAACATTATGACGGGTGGATCTGGGCCCAGGGGTTCTGCTCAAAATATGTCATCAGCCAAGGACAATATGTGCAGTAAACATCGAACCCCTACCCAGATCTAGCCAATGGACAGGACATTCTCCACAGTTGAGTGGAGAGAGGGGACTGACTTTCACACAAACTATGGTGCCCTATATTTGACTATGCCCCCTTGATGAGGAGGCCTGATGGCACTCAGTGGAAGGATAACAGGCTACCAAGAAGAGACTTGATACCCTATGAGCATATACAGGGGGAGGAGGTCCCCTCAGTCACAGTCATAGGGGAGGGGAGTAGGGGGAAAGCAGGAGGGAGGGAGGAATGGGAGGATACAAAGGATGGGATAATTATTGAGATGTAATATGAATGAATTAATTTAAAAAATTTAAAAAATAAATCCACAATCAAGAGCAGAGGGCAATGAATTAATGAACAAACGTATCTGCTTGGTTAATTTTTTTCTTTTCTTTCCTTCTTTCTTTTGTTTTATTTTGTTTTGTCTTGTTTTTTGAGACAGGTTTTCTCTGTGTAGCTCTGGCTGTCCTGGACTTGCTTTGTATACCAAGCTGGCCTCAAACTCACAACGATCTGCCTGCCTCTGCCTCCCAAGTGCTGGGATTAAAGGCGTGTGCCACCACGACAGGCTCAATTTTTTTCACTCATACATTTCCGGAGCACATGATGAGGACATGGTACCACCCACAGTGAGAGTATTTTCCCTTATCAATTAATGTAATCAGTATAATTCCCAACAAACGACGATGGTAAAGTATTATGAAAATAATTCATACATTCTAAGAGGTTGTACCTTTCCTGGACCCCGCACCCCAAGGTCACTTAAGACTTAAGACTGCTATTCTACTGTGTACTCAAGTCTGTTTATTTAACCTTCTTTTAAGTCAGCAGTTCTCACCCTGTGGGGTACAACCACTTTGGGGGGGGGGTGTGGAATGATTTTTTCACAAGGGTCATATATCAAATGTGCTAGATATCAGATGTTTACATTATGATTCATAACAGTAGGAAAAATACAGCTATGCAGTAGCAATGGAAATACTTTATGTCCGGGGGTCTCTACAACATGAGGAAGTGTATTAAAGGGTCACAGAGTTAGGAAGGTTGAGAACCACTATTAAGAGAACAATGCAATCCTCAATCTTTCTTGCCTTGGCTTTCCCACTTAATCACCTTTTATGCCCTGAGTTCATGCATAGCTGTAATGTTATACGCTCAGATTAATCACCAATTCATTTAACCTTTGCATTTATGAACACCCATAGTCAAGCCTGGTGCAGATAACCCTTCACTGAGACTTTCTTCCCAGGCACCTCTAACTGTGTCAGGCTGACAACTAGAACAATCACAATGTCTAATGCTTCTTGTTCTAGAGTCTTCTACTTAGAGGAGCATCTGTCCTGTTAAACTTGATCTAAGGTAATACTTACAGTGAGTACTTGTGCCAAGAAAACCACAATCACAGCTCACCGACCCCCTTCTGACAAATTGACGCACACACTTCAAACCACAGAAGCAAAAAAACAAATCTTTTTAAGTAACAAAGGCAATGATTAAAACTTGACACCTTCTAAAAAGGAAACTCTTTGATGTTGATGTTTCAGCTTCTAGACTTGCATTCAAATTCTCCATAAGGTTTGCCAGAGAGAAAACAACCAATTCTACTGTGCAAATATTATTTTCATAGCTTAATCTTAACATAACCATCACCACCACAATCACTTTGTGACAAAACTGCTAAGCAACAAGTCATTTTTAAGGCGATAAGAAGTGACCGAGCACAGACGGCACTGTCTGCAGAGCTAAGACATATTTGTCTTCACAGAGTCAGACATGGTGCCTATGTCCTACAAAGCAGAATCAGGACTCAGTTGCCCTCCTTTTCTCAGCTTCAACAATTCATCGCTTGCCTCTCAGAGTTCCAGTCTTGGTAAGGAACATGCCTAGAACATATGTCATAACTGCACACAGATTTCCTGCTAACTTCAGAACATATCATCAACACACGTTCAACTGTGTGACTGGGTAGTCTGGAATGTGCTACCAAGCCTGCTCTGGAAACCTGGCTGGGTGCCAGCACCCGGCTGCTTCCTTAGCTCACTCAGAAGTGCAACACAAAGATGGACTCTGCAGCAGGCAGCATCCAGGCCAAGGCTGCACCCTTAGCTCATCCCTAGTCTCCAGACTATGCACATCTAGTCTTGACTGAAGCACCAGTTCTTTCCCAATGTCTTCAGCCTGCTGCCAATTCCTGAAGACTTTGGCCTTGCCAGAGACTACAGTCATGTCAGCTAATCCTAAGTCTTCCCTCCCCCCTCCCCTCCCCTCCCCTCCCCTCTCCTCTCCTCTCTTCCCTCACACTCTCTTACCTTTTCAGCTCTCGACACACTAATCAAGCATTAAAACATTGAACTACATTTCCCACTCCTCTTTACACACACACACACACACACACACACACACACACACACACATCCCATTGGTTCTGTGTCTGGAGATACCTGACTTGCACAATCATGCTTAATATATCAAAAATGTATTTAGCAATTTAATGGACTTGGCTACTATTTATATTTCACTAATCCTCAAAAATTCCTTCAGAACAGGTTGGTTGGCCTCCTCTACTGCATGGTCCTCCTGAGGTTACAACTTTCATACTACTGTAACAGTGATGGTAATTCACTTTTAGGTCCACACTTTGCCTCAGTTTGTATCTCCAGAATAACAGTGTTTGAAACTCCTGGATTATACCCATCTTCTGATGTCAGCAGGAAGGAGTAGTCTCGTGGCTCTCTCTGTTGCTTCTGCAATCCACCTTGTGATCATGGGGGAAGTCTGCCTTAAGATGAGGAAGGGCAGAGAAGCACGCAGATTTTTGGGAGCCGGAAATCCCTTATCCTCATACCAAATCCCTGGATCAAATCTTGTCTAACGCCAGAAGCTCATGCCAAGGAGTGGTATGTCTGAACACAGACGTGTTCTCACTGTGGCCTTTCCCTCACACTACAGCACTGTTGCTTTACTGAGCAACAGCCTTTACAGAATTGTTTCTCTACAGTGAATCATCCCCATCGCCCCCCCCCACCCCCCCCCCCCCCCCCCCGCCAAACCTTAGTCTGTTCAAGCTCATTTTCCCTCTCATTTCTCACCAGAACTTGAGTTCTGCCCAAACACACAATGGCCACTTAGCAGGGTGGCAAGCCCTGACCAAAAAAAAAAAAAAAAAAAAAATCCCTCCACTTACACTCTCCAGCCCCTGACTCTGTGCTCTCATCTACCAGGTAGCATGTGACATGAGTACTCTTAGAAGGAGACACTGCTCAGCCAATGGCAGGTTCCCCCACCACTTGTCAGTTTTCTTTTCTGTGTCTAACGCCAACTTTGCAGAGCATTTTCTCTCAGCCTCCCCCTTAACATTTTGACTGTTCCAGCTGAAGATGCACTACATTGTTAGTTCAACATTTTGGGTGGTAAGATGCTGGCTTGTGAAGGACTAAAGCTAGGAGGACATTTAGAGAGAGGCTGGCAATAACCTATTGAAAGAGGAAGGAATGGGCCAGGTGTGGTGGCACACGCCTTTAATCCCAGCACTCAGGAGGAAGAGGCAGGCGGATCGCTGTGAGTTGAGGCCAGCCTGGTCTACAAAGCAACTTCAGGACAACCAAGGTTACACAGAGAAACCCTGTATCAGAAAAAAGAAAGACGAAGAAATAACAGAGATTTCAAGATCTGGACCACTGTCCTATAACAACAAAATGGCAACTAACCCATGCCAACTTTCTTTCTTTCCTTCCTTCCTCCTTCCTTCCTTCCCCCTTCCTTCCTCCTTCCTTCCTTCTCCCTTCCTTCCTTTCTTCTTCCTTCCTTCCTCCTTTCTTCCTCCTTCCTCCTTCTTTTCTTCTTCCTTCCTTCCTCCTTTTCTTCTTCCTTCCTTCCTCCTTCCTTTCTTCTTCCTTCCTTCCTTCCTTCCTTCCTTCCTCCTTCCTTTCTTCTTCCTTCTTTCCTTCCTGAATTAGTGGGCCATCAGTGGTTTCCATCTCTTATAGTGACAGAACCACTGACTTTCAACAATAGATAGCTCAGTTTTTCAGCCTGCAGACTTCGCCCTCACTGTGACTTCCCCCATGATAAGGAAGGAGGTGGAGCTCAGAGGCCGTGTGCTCCTCCCTGTTGTAACTCACGTCAGCTTTGCTCAGTGGACATTTATTCAAGGATTATGAGTCAGGGCCTGTTTAAATCAACATCCATTCCTTTCTGTAGCAGGTGGCTTTGTCAGCGTCCCACCTTAAATAACAAAAGTTCAAATTGGGCATGCAAAAAAGGAGAGGTTTGTATGCAAAGTGTGCTAAGACCTAGGGCTGAAAGAAAGTGGCTGAAGCTATGGCCAGCCAGTGTAGTAGTCAGGATTTGTCCAGAACTTTCTCTCTCTCAGGCCCTGTACAGTTTGTGTACATTAACCAGACTATCTATCTAAGGTGAGAGCAGTGCCTGAGCATGAGGCCCTCAGAGGTGCAACAGTACACCCAAGGCCACACAGCCATCAAACGATAGAGCTGTGCTTGGAACACAGGCAATGTTTTCCTCCACTCTTAGTTAACCTTTGTATTTTGTGGCAAAGAGACTGCATAAATACTACAGTAGAAAATGACACCTCTTTTTAGAGACACTTTGGGCAATTTTGCCTCCACAAACACCACATTTTTGTATTAAAAAAAAAAAAGCCTAATTACTCCTTTTCATGTAGGGTTGGGGGGTGGGTGATAGTTTGTTTGTTGCTTTTTTTTTTTTTCCCTAGAAAAGGTTTCTCTGTAGCCTTGGTTGTCCTGGAACTCCCTCTGTAGACCAGCTGATTTTTAATGCTATAGTTCCACTAAATTGTTCTTCCTTTTTTTTTTTTTTTTTTGCCTAGAACTTTGCTTGTGCACACACACACACACACACACACACACACACACACACACACACACACATTTTGTTTTGTTTTGAGAGAAGATTTTATTTTGTTTTTCAGGCTGAGTATGAGTTCCTGGACTCAAACAAGCCTTCTCCCATCACAGGCTCCTGAATAAACAACAAGTCAGCATCAACACACCCAGCTCATTATATTTTAGTTTTAAAAATATTTTTATAGTCTTCTATGAAACTGTGAATGTATTTCAATCTGATATAAATATAGCTGAGAAATTACGTGGAGGGGCAGTCCTCGATTAGTGGGCAATATAAACGTTGAAAAGGACACAAGCCAAAGTATAACCTGACAGCGCCTAGTCCTGTGTAGTAACAGAAATTAAGCAGTAAGCTTGTTTTTCAAACACCCATTTCTTCTGCTTCTAAAGGAAATGCACAGTTAAAATGATTTTGTCTTCTCTGCCACTATTTGGTAGTTGCTAGGAGGCCAAGGTGAGAGGAGAAACTGGTTTCAAGATTAAGCTCAAAGGATTTCCTGAGCACTCCCAGCCCATTGGGTTAGAAGTGATATTTTGCTATAGAGACCTCACCAGAGGCGCAGCCAGCTTCTACTGCAATTCATAAAGCTGCAGCAAATCTCCTACTTTCTCTCTCTCTCTCTCTCTCTCTCTCTCTCTCTCTCTCTCTGTATGTGTGTGTCTGTTTCTCTCTCCTGACAACCAATATTCCAGTATTAATGTGTTTTTCCCAGATGATAAGTGTCCACATAGACAAAACTGCTCTCAGCATAATTTAGACTAGAGAGAATCGCCTGCTCATTGCCCTCTGAGTCTAAGGCAAGTCATATTAGAAATCATATGTTCACACAAACTCAGCGTGGTAATTCACGCATAGAGTTGATACATACACATTCTTAGACCCTCTGGAAACTGTGAGGTTGAGGATGGGGGGAGGGGGGTCGCACCTTTTTCTACCTTCACCAGGAAGGAAGAAGCCATGGGAACTAAAGCCTGGTGCCCTGCTGTGTGACGTGGGTGGCTGGAGAGAACCTGACTTGGATAACAAGGGCGTGTCCCAACATGATAAACTGGGAGGGGCTCAGCCATGCCTGTGTGCTCAGACTCTGCTCTTCGTCCTTGTGTCTGCAGACTAGAAGACGGCCTTTTCTAACAGAGTGCAAAAGTCTACTTCTGGAATGAGAGTCCTACGGCTTCAGCAGGTCAGAGAGATCTTTTTTATTTTTTATTTTTTTCATGGTCTAAGGCCCAAAGAGAAGGGCAGGAAGTCACAGAGAACTTCCTGCTTCCCCTTTCCTCAAATGCCAAAACCACCACTGCACTCTGCATGTCCTGAACCCAACCAGAGGCAAAGGCCTAAATTAAAAATCAAGGAAGTGACATAAATCAAGAGGGGTGCAGAAAAGACTGGGATGCTGACCCCGCAGCTCACTTACAGAATTACAGGCCACAGAGAAACGTCCTTGTGTTTCTGCACGACTAGGATTTTTGAGAAAAGCTTACTGCGATAGGCGGTGACATGAGGCTCAAAGTCAAGAATGAATAGTTAAGGAGAATTCCGGAGCCACTTACCTCCTCTCCAAAGGCATGTGCATTTTTTTATTTTTTAGTTTTTATTTTTTATTTTTTGTCAAGGAGGTGAGAACCCTCAGGGCCACAGAGACACCTGGTAGGTATGAAGCTCAAGCTTCTGGTTTTATCTTCTTTGTGAAGAAGCGTATTTAGACTCCTGACCCTAAGCAGCTAGATCTTTCTTTCTTTGTATTTCCAAGGAGAATTTGTTCATACTAAGGAAGAAAACATTTCTCTTAATGTCCCTCCTTAGGTATAAACACTCAGGCCGACTTTGGAAGGTGTGCTTGCCTGCCACAGGCACTACAGGCACCACAGTGCCATGTGACACTGGAGTAATATTTAGACAAGAGGAGACAGGAACGGCAGCTCACATTTGCATCCTAACACTAGTAAGCTGAGGCAGAGGAATTAAGACTTTGAGGCTAGTCCCCTTTTATGGCCAACTCTGTCTCAATAACTAACAAAGGACAGAAGAGAGCCTTTAATTTGCTACAAATAAGAAATGTCTCCTTTAGAAACCATCACTGACACTCAGTGCAATAGCGGTAATATAGATACTAAAAACAAAGCAGGAGTGCATGCCCTCCCACTCTCTGCTGACCAAACAAAATGTGTCTCTTGTTTGAACCCAATCACCAAGCAGCTAATGTAACTTCTGAGTAACTGTCACACCCTGATTTGGTAGCCGTTTACTTTCCTTCTAAGACTCCCACTCGCCAACATCATTGCTTAAAATTCATTCTTCTGCTGGGAAAAACAAAAAAAACCTGTTTCATTGTCAAAGCATATATTTGGAGTGCCAGTCCCAAAGTTATCAAATACTGATGTCAGTAAATCATGACCAAAAAGCCACGTAGGAACATCTGCCTAGAGAACACAGAACAACTTGCCTAATGTTGGTGAAAAGTAGGAGTCGATAATAACTTTAAAGTTTTGCAAATCAGAGCAGCTCTAGCCAGAAGGAGGCTGTCTGTCTAACAGCGCAGGGGCCCGGGTGCTGCGTTCCCTTTCTGGTGGAATGGGGTGTGGGGGTGGTATGCACTGAAACAGGAAGTGATGGGGCACTGGGGCAGACTGTGTGCTTCTTTAGGTCACCCAGTTCTTGTTAGCAACATTTTTTTTTTTTTTTTCCCCAACACGGTATTTTGAGAGATGCTGGGAACTGTCTTTTCAATGCTCAGGGTAGTTATTCTCCCTTTTGGAGACTGATCACACAGAGCTGGATACTATTATGTTCAGCGGGCCCTGCAGCTGCAGAGATCAGACATCCCAGGTGCTGTAAAGATATATGGAAAAGTCAGAAGAGAAAAGGAACCGGTGATTTCGTCCCCAGGGAGTTCGGGCGTGCCCCAGTTCCACCAAGCCTTGCAGTTTCTGCGGCCACTAGGCCACAGGGTCTTGTTTTTGTCCCCCATTCCCTACCTCAAACAAGGGATCTCCTCTGCTTGTTGGGCTAATTTTCTACTCTCTGTAGCAGCCTCTGCCTTTGTATTTTCTTCTTCAGCTACACACCAACTCTTTCTTTGAAAGAGAACTTGCTTTGGATGGCCTGACATTGAATGAGGGAGGAAAAACAAAAAAACAAAAAACAAAAAACAAAAAACCAGCACAATGAACCGAAAATCAGCTTGACAATGGTTTCAGCCAATAAACATTCGTTTTTCTCTCCACGACAAACACACAGAGGTAAATGGTCATAGACATTGGCTCAACAGCTCAGTGCTTACCATGAGGACTCAGGCTTGCAGGATCCACAATCTTTGTGTGTGTGTGTGTGTGTGTGTGTGTGTGTGTGTGTGTGTGTGTGTGTGTGTGTGTACGTACCTACATATATGTATGTATACATGTGCTCATTCAGATGTTATCAATAAACATGCATGTTTGCTTACTGGCGTAGGGAAACCAGAGGTAGACTTTAAGTAACTTCCTCAATCATTTTCAATTATGTGCTTTGAGACAGGGTTTCTCATTGAACCTGGAGCTCATTAGTTTGGCTAACCTGACTAGGCAGTGAGCTCCAGAGACCTGCCTTTCTCCTTCCCCCATCGCATGCCCAGTGCTGGCATCCCAGACCTTGCTGAGCCTGCTTTTTTTTATGTGAGTTCTGCAGAATCGGGTGCTCATGCTTATGTGACAGGCACTTTACCAACTAAACCGTCTCACCAGTTGCACAATCATCCATTTTTAGCTGCTCCTGCCACTCCCGCCCCGCCCCCTGCAAATTCATTGCATTAGGGTTGCAGATGTGCACCGGCTAGTATACATCTCTGAATGTACATTCAAAGTAGGAACTCAGAAAAGGGTTAAGGCTAGCATGGTCTCTTGTTGCATCTGTTCTTTTATAACGCTGTCTAGTCATGCGCATACAGACTGTTGCTTACAGATCACTAATAAAAATAAAGCCATATTACTATACTTAGTTACACCTAAGGTTGGGAAAACATTGAGCTTTTAGAGCTGTAATAGCAAGAAAGCTTTGAGATACGAGATTAAGAAAAAACTCTTTGAAATGAGTTGATGAGGCGTGCCTGCCTAACACATGCCATGAGGCACACAGCAACTACCCATGTGGTCCTTTAAGTGAAACTACATGGTAGGTGTCAGAGCCCAAAGAAACCCAGGACAAGTCACGATTGGTAGCTGTGGCCCTTCCTGGCACTTGTCACCCCACCCCTGACTCTAAGCCTCTCCAGGCCCAAGGCTGGATTCCCTTCCCTTCCCCCAGCTGCTCTTTCCTATATAAACCAGCCATTTTGGCCTTGTGCTCTCTTGCTTCTCCTTCCCCTCTTGGCCTCTTGGCTCCTGGCTGACGCACTCTTGGCCTTTTGGTCTCGTGACCTCTTGGTTCGTGGCTCCTCTCTTTGTCTGTTTGCCCTCTCCTCTCTCTCTTCTCTCCCTCTCTTCACCTCTTTTTCCTCTCCTGACCGGGTTCAGTTTGGACCCTTCCAGCTGCCTCTTGCTGTGCTCTCCCTCATATCTATAATAAGGCCCTCCTTGCCTAGGAGCAGTCCTGTCCTCAGCTTTATTCAGTAGGTGACTTACTTTCCTGTCCCACAAGCAACTGACTTTGAGGCAGGGGCTAGTGTGACACAATCAGATATCAGCATAACAGATAAGAGGAATATGCAGAGCAAAAACAAATAATGCTTTGTGTGTGTGTGTGTGTGTGTGAGAGAGAGAGAGAGAGAGAGAGAGAGAGAGAGAGAGAGAGAGAGAGAGAGAGAGAGAGAGAGAGCATGATATGTAAACACTTGGAAGACAAGACCCTTTAGACACCCTGTTATTTTGTAGCCAACCATAAATTAAATTATGTACGCTTTCACCTTATATCTCTTTATAAGCTTGGTTTTTTTGTTTTGTTTTGTTTTGTTTTGTTTTGTTTTTTCTTCTTTTATTTGCTAAAGACTAATGGGCTGTTAGGCACTTGTCCAGATGTAGGAGATGTGGTAGGGAGAGAAACAAGGAGTTTATCTTCTAGTAGTAAAAAGAGACAAGTGAAAGGAATCTGTGTGTGAAACATTTACGCACATATGAATTTCTTAAATCTCATATTAAGTCCCTTTATGTTTTCCTATGACCTTTGCTGCATTCTTTGATAATTATAAACCCAATCTCAATAATTACTTGTGGAGATCAATGTCACATATATTTACACACTTTGCAAAAACCATATGTATATACATGTGCTTTGAGTGTATATAATTCATAGTGAGCTCTCCAGATGGTTATAAGCACTATATAAAAACAAGTTAGGTAAGGACCAGTGTGGAAACAAGAGGCCCGGGGAAGCATGTGGGGTTAAGGGTATTGGCTATAACTTATAGACTGAGGAAGAGAATGCAGAACCCTGTGCTGTAGCTACAGGCTCACACGTTCTCTGCTTTAAAGGGAAGCAGACAAACATTTCTGCCCCAATAAAAGGGAAGGAAATGACAGCTCCTCTAGGCACACTGTGTGACTTTCATTGTTGTCCCTGGAGCACACTCTATTCTTAAGCTCGTGGTTTATTTTATTTAGTCTATTGATTCTAAGCCATGTTGAGTGTGGCCTTCAAACTGGAGCTCTAATTCTGAGCAGCAGCTCCATGTACACTAAGTTTTGCATCATCCACCCTTATCCCAAATTTGTTTTCTTGATTTAAAAACCTTCCTGAGATTACAGTGGGGACCAGCATATCCTTAGATACTTTCTGATGATTAGGCGGTAGAAATTTACCAAAGAAGCCAAAACACTGATCATGTATTCCTTTGTTTTTAAACAAAGGCTTTACAAAATTTGTACAGTTGATTTTTTTTTTTTAATATATAGACTTTATTTATTTTCCTCTTTATCTCATTAACCTGTAGAATCTACCCCTTGCCTCCTGGCCTGCTAATTTAGCAGGCTACCATATCATAACTGCTTTTTAAAAAAGATCTCTTGGACTGCAGATACAGCCCAGCTGGTAGAGTACTTGGGGAAGCATGCACAAAGCTCTGGGATTGCACCCCAACATCGCAGAACCCTGATGTGATGGCACATGCCTACAATCTCAGCATATAGGGGGTGGACACAAGATGATCAGATGCTGCAGGGCATCTCTGGCCACTTAGTGAGTGTGAAGCCAGACTGGGAACCCCTAACTCAACAAACAAACAAAAGACCAAACAGTGTTTTGTTTTTGTTTTTTTCATTTTTTTTGTTTTGTTTTGTTTTTCATTAAAATCCAGACTAAGCTACTGCCCTACCCCGTTCCCCACACTTACACTACTTTAAATCTCATTGTTCTCCCTGAGAATTGGCACACAACATTGATACGACCCTTTCAATGCCTCTTCCTTGGTGGATACAAGCTCCAGTGTGTGTGTGTGTGTGTGTGTGTGTGTGTGTGTGTGTGTGCTGTGTGTGGCTTGCTCAGGTCAGTAATTGAGTGCGCAACTATCTTGGGTCTCCACAGACGCGCTTAGTGAATTCATAAGAACCCTTCGCCTCCGAGGAGGACTCTGGCAGTACCTCGGAAGGATGTTCTGGAGTGGGTAATGCTGTGAAGCTTTGTCCAAATCCTCCTTCAGAAATGGAAACTTTAGTCCCATCCCCGCCTTGGCACCAGGAGTGCCGTCAGTAGTCAACCTCAGCTGCCAGCCTTCTTGAGGGAAGTGCCTCCCCGAGAGCCATGGACGCCCCAAATCCTGTCCTGGCTTGTATTCAGTGCTGGGAAGTCATAGCCGGCCTTCTCACACCCATCAAGGACACCCCTACTCCCCAGCAGCGTGTGAGGCTGAGATGGCCTCACACTGGCTCTGTTGTCTCCACCTTTAATGAAGGGTTATCCCAGCACCACTCCCTGGGTAAGCCAGCCTGTGATGCTGACTGCAACAAAATCCGCCAACTGCAAATGATGGTCTGTCCCAAACAGCGATGTGCAGTAACTTATCCTTGTGCCCATACAATGACAAGAAATGTCTTTCAGGTGGTACATATTATAAGCACCCCAAAGGAAATAGTATTTTGGACAGGGTTAAGCTTTCTTATTCCAAGCACCAAGGATGATGACATTTCCTGTGTACCTTTTTCAGAAATGCAGAAAGTTGAAGTCTAACTTGAATCATATCTACTGAGTCGGAACCTGCGCGAGATCACCAGAATTTACCGACATTAAAGTCCAAGAGATACACAAACAGGAAGCTCTAGCTGATAATTCCTAGTCTGCACAACGTCTTCAGGACATTTTGCTTAAAGATAAGACTTTCATTCAGCAAAGGCTGATTGAATGTCCTGTCAAGGTTCCAGCTTTATAGCGATTGCATTCTAGGTAGCCGAGACAGTCAAATCAATGTGCGTGTTGTAGTAGGGGAGTGACAAGAGACGCAAACTAACAGATGCTGTCAGAGACACCACAAGAGGGCTGATTTGTTTGTTTGTTTGTCTTTGTTTTTCGACACAGGGTTTTTCTGTGTAGCCTTGGCTGTCCTGGACTTACTTTGTAGACCAGACTGGCCTCAGACTCACAGAGATCCTCCTGTCTCTGCCT